>NW_026606906.1:450000-485000 GCF_029890125.1 Rhinichthys klamathensis goyatoka | reverse complement strand
TTGCCATGTTGTCATTAATATCATGTGATCTACCAGCATCAGTTGCGTCGCTTCACTGTCATTCACAAATCCTCATGGGACAGTAAAGTGTCCATCAAATACACACTTCAGAATCTCACCGGAAGAAGTAGGACATTTGGGGACTTCTTGCCTACTCTTTTATGAGGACTGTGAATTCAGACACACTACTCTTGTCACATACAGTTTTTCACCTACTATATAGTAGACAAGTATGCGATTTCTGATGCAGCCACAGTTCTCTATAGGTCGCAGCTGATTGATTCCTGCTGGATCAGCAGCCAATGATCTTGTTGCTCGACCTTCAAATGCCTGTCAGCATTTGCTGTAACAGTTGCAGAAGTCCTCCACCTTCCCCAGCTCCACCTGTATAGATCTGCTACGGGTAATTAATGTACACTATATTGTACAGCAGCAGCAACTTGTCTCTTCTCGCCAAGACCAAATATATCAACATTGTCATACCCATTTACATGCCAAACACTCCGGGAGTTGTCATGCATGCCAGAACTTAAGTTTTTAATTTGAAACAGGTGGAACTTTTTCAGATATGCAAATGAACATAAATGTGTTTCCGCAACAGGTTTCTGAAAGATGCCATGTGGCGAAAAGACAAGCAGCAGGAGATGGTGAACACCAAACAGCAACGTGACCTCAGGCAATTCCAGTGTTTCAATGTGCTGGATCTGCCTCGACTGGGTCGGGCCCTAAAAACCAAAGACTCGCCCTGGACTGAGGTGGCCATGCACCTCGCCGAGGAGTTGAAGCCCGGACACTATTAGACCCACTCTCTTCTACAGAGACCGTTGTCATATTTTCAATAAGTGCCAGAGGAATAAAAAGTTGCACTAAGTAGAGATACTTCTGTTCTGGAATGAAATAATAGTGTTAAAGTGACTCTATTATGCTTTTTCGAATATTATTTAATTCTCCTTACATGGAGTGTGTAATATATTTCTGTTTGGGAAGGTCTGCAAAGTTTAAAAGATTAAAGTGCACGACAAGTAAAGTTATTGTCTCTTATTAAGAGAAAGAATCGATTCTGAACTGTTGAAACTAGTCGTCAGTAATTCAAACGTAACAATGTAACTCATTTGCATAAAGCCAGTCTATGGTGTTCATTGGCTGTCCGTGAGGTCTACTTTGACCCTCAAACACTGTAGTTGTAGCTGAGACTGGGAGAGTTTGGTTCGTGTTGTTCATGTCAAGAAGATGCTGTTTTCAGCGCTGAGAATCCACTGTAATGCAATTGGGGCAATTTAAAAATAGCAAGTGAAACCGTACGCATTATGCAACAATAAAGATTTCCAGCAGTATGAGGTCATTACATGCATGTTTAATTCAGCATGATCCAGTTCTCAGAAATACAAATGGATGTCCGATCAAATAACGAAAGAAAATGTTGAAAACTGCAGTGGATTTTAAAGCACTGCATTGTGGGACGCAGTATTATGCCGTGCATACTTCATAATAAGAAAGAGTTGTAATAATATGACAGCAAACACAAATCATAGTGCATCTTTAATACATGCAGTGAAATTAATACAGATTAATTAAACATGTTTCTACCAGTTTAGACCATTAAGGCGTTTTGCATCTTTAATGAGATTACTTTCATTTTGTGATTATTTATGAATTATTCTTATTTATGATTATTCTCACAAGATTGTCATTTTTACTGTACCAGTAAGTGTTTTTATTTAAAACAGAATAAAGAGAGAATACAAATTGGGGGTGTCGCTGTACACCGGTATTCACGATAACCGTGATATTAAAAAAAAAAATTATATCATTATCGTGTTAATTAGGGGTGTCGCAATATACAGATATTGATATAAATATATATATATCATTATCGTGAATTCTTTTGGTCACGATAACCGTAGTGAAAAATCATGACAGCCCTAATACAAATAGCCCAATATCACTATGTACAATGTTGTACACTAAGATTGCATTATTCATTAAGGACACATTAAATTGATCAAAAGTGACAGAAATGTAAATAACCGCAGTTAACGAACTTTATATTCATCAAAGAATCCTGAAATCTTAACGGTTTTCACAAAAATATGAAGCAGCACAACTGTTTTCAACATTTATAATAATCATAAATGCATCAAATCATCATATTAGAGTGATTTCTGAAGGATCATGTGACTCTGAAGACTGGTGTAATGACGCTGAAAATACAGCTTTGATCACAGGAATAAATTACATGTTAAAAAAACATTCAAATAGAAAAGAGTTCATTTAAATTGTAATACTATTTAACAATAATACTGTATTTTTGATCAAAAAAATGCAGCCTCGGTGAGCAGAAGAGACTCACTGCCCCAATCTTTTTGAACGGTAATGAATAAATATTTCAAAATTGATTTTTTTCTTTTCACATTACAGTAGAATGGAAAGCAGTGGATTCATTGGATAGTGCACTACTGTAGTGCAGAAAGGGGAACTGAATTGGGAAAGCCAGGCCTCGACACATGGACGACGTGTACTTAAAAGGTTTTGTGAGATTCAATGGCACACTTTCCCAAAACGCAAATCTGACCAGAGGCTAAAATCTGTTGAGTAGCTTTTAACTGCAAACATACACACTCAAACCAACACTGACCATCATCAAGGTGTGAAAAGGTGAACAGAAAACATCTATGAGAAATCTTCAAACTGTTCCTGACGCTGACCTATGTATAGTTGTGGGTGAAAGTTGACCTCTGAATGCGGTTTGGGCGCTGGAGGCGTGAAGGTCGAGTCGCAGTGACCCGGGTCACCGGCCCAAAACAGCTCTGCTGGCGTCACTGCATGAGATCCCAGAGGACGCCTGGCTTCGTTTTTGACATGCAAGAAAACAGATGCCCTTTTACACTGACCTAGAACCAGTTTTCCGTATGTCGACTTTAACCTCAGCCATTACGAAACAACCTAAGTGATTCTCTCCCAGATGAGAGCTTCCTGATGCGAATGTGTGCTGACCTTTCCTCAACCTCGCACAAGATCCCGACTGTCAGATAAAGAGGAGCGCAAATGTGTCCGCCGTACAGAGGAAGAGTCGTACAGACAGCGCCGCAGCTCTTCTGAGCCATTCGGATACTTTATTAGAAGTTCTGCACATTTAACGTTTAAACAAAATCTGCATTTTGGTCAGAGCTATATTACACAACCCAGATTATATATATATAATTATAGTTCTGCTTGGGTGAATCTCACATAACATGTTCGTGAGGACTGAAAATGTCCACATAATACCTGGAAATATTTTGTTTGATGAGGACCTTTTCTTAAAATTAAGCACATTTAATAATATCATTCATAATATACATATTTTTATGGAACTGAACCCCTCTGAAACTTAAAAAAAAAAAAAAAAACTTAAAATTAACATTTGAATAAGACATGTAAATTACAAAAACATTTATTTTTAATAATATATTTATTTTTTATTTCGACTGATAAACAATGCTCACCTTTAATCCTAAAAATCGTAATGCAATTTTTCATCCCTCGTGACTTTGAGGTGAAACGGGACCCATTCACATCAGATCCTCATTTGTACATGACAATGTTTACCTTTTAAAAACTCATACAACTGAATTTTATTCGATTTTTGTACAGCACACAAATTAAGCATGGTCAACACTATGGCTCTCGTGATTACAGTATATTTAAAGCAATATTTTACCCAAAAACTAGCTTTTCTTTAATCCTCAAACCACCGGATGATATAAAATGGACTTACAAAGCTCAAATGGAGCAGAAAGGACATCATAAACGATCCTTCTTAACATCAGGTAATTAAAAAAACGACTTGGTTGAGGTCCTACTTCAAAGCACATACTTGTAGTGTGAGGCGTGACTATGTACCGACGGTGGGCAAACGGAAGAATGAACACTGGATTCGGGGTAAAACATTCCTTTAAAATGTGAACACAGAATCCAGACACATCAGTTCATTCGTGAGCGAACACAAACATTGGCTTTTGATGCGATTAGAAGAAAATCAGCAGGACGCTGTGAAGCCGAAGCCATCCACACACAGACGAGTCGAAAGATTAAGCCTTTAAAAATTCAAGACTTCTGAAGTCCTTTCATGGCTTTAGACGCCTAGGAAAAAATTAGCTGGCGACTCTCAACACACTGATAAGTTCATTCAGAGTTTGTGCGCGTTTGTTCCGATGTGGTCCTACAGATTCAATCTCATGTTCATCATTGCAAACCAATCCCTCCCACAAAAAAAGATGCTGTCCAATGAAAGGGGCCGGTGGCCTGATCAAACCCTCCCAGAGCCCTCCGTCCGGCCGATGCTCATGTCTGCCGCTTCATCAGTACATCTTCTGCCGGCTCGGCAAAACGGCCTCCTTCAGGAAGGAGAAGATGAGCAGGATTCCCGAGCGCTTGCCCCGCTTGCCTTTAGTGAAGTAGTTCGACACCACATCATCTGAGAAACACACACACACACAGAAAACCATCAACATATGAGGAGTGTATATAGTAGCACTGATAATGTCTGTCCAACACATCCAACTACAGAGTAGAAGTGGGCGATAAGCAAACATTTTAATAATTTCAAACATTTGGTGATTATGATGATATCATGATACACACATTTTTGTAGAACATCCCTGACAAAAAAAGTAAATAAAAGTATCTTGACCGAAAACAATGTTTTTAAAATAATTTTTTAAAAACATTTAATAATTTAATAAATATTTTTAATAATTTATTTTATTATTGTTAATTATTTTTATTAATTACACTGAAAAATATTCAAATATGCATTGTTTTTCAAAGGCACGTAAATTACAATGAAGCAAATTTATTTTTAATAAAAGAAAAACATTTTTTTTTTTTCATTCTTTTTATTTAATTAAGACTGAAAAAAAAAAGTAAAATGCACATTTGAATATTATTCAGGGCATGTAAATTACAATCAAGCAAATTTATTTTTAATAAAATATATTGAAAAATGTATTACTTTTATTTAATTAGACTGAAAAACAACGTTCAAGATAAAATGCACATTTGAATAATTTTCAAAGGCAAGTAAATTGCAAAGAAGCAGTTTTATTTTTAAGAAAACATTACATTTTTCTTATATATTTTATTTAATTGATCTGAAAAACAACATTCAAAGTAAAATGCACATTTGAATATTATTCAGGGCACGTAAATTACAATAACGCAATTTAATTTTTAATAAAATATTACATTTGCATTACTTAATTTACTTTTATTTACAAAATACTAAATGACATTATATAGTGCTCTTAAACTCATCTGCTCGGTTTGGTTCAAACACAAGTCTCTATATTTAATTGAAAAGCTTCTGCTCTGATTCTGAAGAAGCCTCGTACAACTTGTGTACATTTTTGACATATTCAGAAATAATGTATCAATCAAATCACTTTTAATGACTGCGAAAAACAAAAATAATTGCATAGAGATTTCTTCTGTTTGCCCCGTTATATGACTCACCCCAGTAACTGGGCTAGTAGTACCTAAGGATAGTTTAACATGCCCATGTGATCATAAACGCATGTGATTGGCTCGTCTCTCACCTCCCTGCTGCACAGTGGACGGAAGCACATTCTCCCCGGCAGAAAGAGACACGAAGAACGAGAAAGGAATCACCCACAGGCATATCGTGAAGTACGCCAGAACCTGAAAACACAGAGACCCGTCCTCTAGTAAACTCAGTCACTGTTCACCTCAACTTCAAAATACAGGCATCGTTTAATCGGCCTAATGTCATGTTTTAAAGACATTAATACTTAAACTGAGCAAAATTGATGTTACTAAAGGTTTCTATTTCTTATAAATGCAGTGCTTTCTATTCATCAAAGAAATTTCCACAAAAATATTAATGGGAGTTTCAACTAAAATATTAAGCAACACATTGATAATAATCAGAAGTGTTTCTTGAGCATCAAATCATCATATTAGAGTGATTTCTGAAGGATCATGTGACACTGAAGACTGGAGTAATGATGCTGAAAATACAGCTTTGATCACAGGAATAAATTACAGTTTAAAAGATATTACAATAGAAAATGGCTAGTTTAAATTGTAATAATATTTACAATTTTACTGTATTTTTGATCAAATAAATGCAGCCTTGGTGAGCAGAAGAGACTACAAAAACAGAAACAAAACTTACCAACACCAAACTTTCAAACTGTACTGTATTTTTCTGAACTTAACTTTCACCAATCATTTCAAACTCAAAGTGGGATCAATAGTTTTCTTTAATAGGCCAATGTGAGAGAGAAATTATACATCCGAGTATCACCCTAAATCTAAACTCCTGGGTTTGAGATTACATTGTTTTGGTCAGTTAACATATTTTATATATTTGCATATAAGATATAGCATACCTCAGAGAAAGGATAGTACTCCTCCGCAAAATACTGGAAGGCCATATAGTGGTTTAACACAACCAGTGCTGGAAAAGAGAGCAAAAATAAGGATGAGAGGAGAACACTGTCAAATGAAGAGTTTGGTTCCAAAACGCGATAAACGCCATTTTTAAAACAAAAATTAGTTACTGCAAAAATCAGTATTGTATCTGGTTGGTATTGAAAAGTCAATGTTTAATTTGAAGTAAAATGCGATATCCGCCGTGTTATTCTGTCATGCTTTCTCCCTTTCTTTCCAAACCGCGACAAACGCCAGTCTCCCTTCTCTGCAGAATGCGATATATCCGCTCTCAACCAATCACAACGCACCATTCCACGCAATGTAAACAGTAACTGCAGCGCCTTAAATACACCCGGCTTCCTAGTTTTTCTTATCTATTTTGTACTTTTCGATCAACAAACAAACAAAAAAATGAATAATTTTGACGGCATTGATGAACCTGTGGTTGTTTCTGCGGTGGGTAAGAAACGTAAGGCATCGAAATCGAATCGTTTACGTGAGGAGATTAAGAAGACGAGGCACTCGGGAGGAGGAAAAATGTTTTCAATCTTCTTTACAGTTCTTAATAAAAATATTATACTAATAAACTTACGTTGTTGTGTATTTTCAACAGTTTCAATATCAAAAAAAACTTTTATATTGATTCAATGGATTAATTGCAATTTTTTTTTTTTTTTAAATGGATTTATTGCATTTTGGGGAAAAAATAATCTGTTTTTATAATAAATCTTTGAAAATTAAAACCTGGATTTTTTTTTTTATTATTATTATGACCTACAAATGCTATGTGAAAGTTTGAAACAGAAAATAGTGGTTTTCATCTTTCCACTTTCTTGGTAAAGAAAACACTTTTTTTTTTACTCAAATTAATCTAAATGGATTTATTGCGTGTTGGAACCAAACTCTTCAAATATCCCGACTGTAAATGTGTCCGTACGCACCACATGACAGGATGAAGTTCGGCGAGGTCAGCATGATGTATGGAAACGTCTGCAGAAGACCAAAGTAAACCAGGTTTGTGAAGAGACCCACTCCCATCATGAGGGTCGGGAAGCCCTCGAACACGTAGAGCCCGACCAGAACCGCTGTGGAGAACTGAGAGATGAGAGTACGAGTGTGAGACATGAAGCACGTCCACGTAACCTCACACCAGGGCTCGTACACACACTGTTAAACGAGATTCAAGGACTTTTCAAGCACTCCTTTTTACATAACTTGCAACACATGCAATGACTGTGGTCCCTTTAACCATTGAAAGGATACTATTAAAAACATATTTCTTTATTCAAACTGATTTTTTCTCCCGTGAATATATGATTGACTTCAAGAATGAAAACACTACCATATACGTGGATATTTACGAGTAATATCACGCTCATTCATAGCCATGCGAAATGACTGCAGCGTTAACTTTGTGTGAAAAGATTTAACATCAATAAAATTAAGCAATAATTTCACATGTCTTTTAAAAATTCAAGCACTTTTTGATAAATATGGGTGTTTTCAAGTCAAATTCAAGCATCTACGAAACCCTGTCACACAAAGCATAGAACATGTTGCTGACGCTTACATCAGTATTATAATAACAACCAATGCAAACACACTTATGACAACACTTTCATTCTGTGAGAGATGAAATCTGATCCGACTGTTCAGACAGTGTTCACAAGCCTAGAAAGATTTGAATCCCAAACTGGATTTGTGTCCCGTTCTCTAGATATGGCTCGAGTTCCTGCGATATTAGTCTATGGGTGCATCCTCCTCAATAATGTAAGTTTTATATAATGACACAATACTCACCATAATCATATATTTTATAATGCGACTGGTGGCGACTGTGTACTCCTCTATTAACTCCGCCAGGTAATACAGGCCTGCAGCTGTGAGGACAAATAACAAACTGAGAAAAACTACACATAAACATCCGTCATTCAGATCTTACAAGTGGGTTAAAGTGCAAGAGCGATACATCCACCCATCAAGTTTCTTATACATTCAGTGCTAGAGTAAGAGTAAACACAGGTGTCCAAATACAGGTACAGGTGTCATCATGAACATCTGACTGCCTACGTGGACAGACACACTTGTACTGTTTTTAACCAATCATCATCATGTGGAACAGCGAGAATTGAAAGAATTCAATTAGCCATCATATAACGTTAAATGAAATGACCTGTCACTAAAATAAGTGTCTAGTCAGATGTAACTTTACCCTAACGGGTCTCATATAAATGGGCGGAGAGAAATACTAATCCAAACAATCCTGTATTCTGCAACCATACAGTTAGAAATATAAAAACTCAAAGGCTTGAAACACAATGAGAGCTTATCGATTCTTATATAATATGACTTTAGTCAAAGAGATAGATGTGAGGCCGTTTTTTTCTAAGCTCATCACACTGTTATTCTATTCTACATCGTTATTTTCCCAAAGGCTTCTATTAATTGAAAATAAACGGATATTTGATTGTTAATAAGGCGCGGGAGCTGAGGGATTTCTTTGGTCGCGTCAGCAAAAGGAGGTTAGCGGCTAACAGCAGCAACATAAAACTCACCAATAGCGAGAGTAACGAAACATATCTGTATCACCAGCGACAACCAGCTGAGTAAATAAATAAACCACATCTTTTTTAAAAGGGCTGGTCGAATAAATAAGTGACTCGTAGTAAACAATAACGGAGATGTGTGTCTCCGCTGCTAAGCTAACAGCTGAAGTGGTCAAAGTTTCTTCTGCGGCTTCCTCAGGCGGAGCGAGACGCTGAGGTGAGGTACCCCTCGCTGCAGACTGTAGCGCGGTGACATCACGTATACACGTCACGTATGTACGTCACGTATGTGTTACCACGCATGCGCAAAGTAGACGCATGTGCGCACGCGCGAATTATACGCATTTGCGCACGCGCAGTTCATTACAATCACTTCCGGCGATGGATTCGATGGCAGTAAGTCAATAAGGATTATTTATGCTGTTTTAACAATTGTTCTTTTGTGTTAACGGCTTTTAATTGTAAGAGATTCCATAGAGCGCATCAGAAATGTTTTAGATTTTACAAAAAATGTTATGTTTTATGATCTCATATTATCAAAATGACTTCAGCGAGTTTCAGCGAGTCTTAAAATGATATGTATAAGTCTTAATTCGCCTTTAAACAAATTAAGGTTTGAAAGATGTCTTCAAATAGAGCAGAAAGACTTATGTAAGTAATGTAGTTGATTGTTCCATCCATTGCAAAAGAAATGTTGTTCCTCAGTATCAGATCGTACTGTAAAAGTTACATTCGTGAATGTAGTACACTTACAGTACGTAAGTTATGTTAAATACATTTGTGGTGAAATTAATTAAAGTAATGAAGTTGAACATTGTATTTTGCTCAAATAAGATTCATTGTGATTCTCCTTAGTTGTTTTTATCATTTAGACAGCATAACTTTTTTTTTTAAACTAGTTTATGTTAAAGTCTCTTAGGTACTTAGGTACTTTACAGACAAAGCCAATAACTTTGTTTAAAAAAATTATATATATATATATATATATATATATATATATTCCTTGTATGACGACTCTGTACTGTATTAATGCCTTTCTTCAAAATGATTCATATTGTTTGTTCTGTATTTTATCTAAATTAGGTGTTGTGAACTGGAGTACATTTTCCAGCAATACAAGCAAGAGTTCCGGGTGCCCTACTCGTTAACTCTGTGCTTGCACTGCAATATACAAGGACTGCCCACCTGGGGCTGGGTGTGTGGGTGATGGCAGAAGGGGAGTCCTGCGTTGATTTTATTCTGATAAGGAGGTTGAGGGCTATGCTCAGTTGATTGTTTTTTCAATGATGGAGGGGAATTTCAAGCTGAGTAGTGTGTCTGTCTGTCTCTCTCTCTCTCTGTGTGTGTGTGTGTGTGTGTGTGTGTGTGTGTGTGTGTGTGTGTGTGTGTGTGTGTGTGTGTGTGTGTGTGTGTGTGTGTGTGTGTGTGTGTGTGTGTGTGTGAGTGTGTGTGTGTGTGAGTGTGTGTGTGAGTGTGTGTGTGAGTGTGTGTGTGTGTGTGTGTGTGTGTGTGTGTGTGTGTGTGTGTGTGTGTGTGTGTGTGTGTGTGTGTGTGTGTGTGTGTGTGTGTGTGTGTGTGTGTGTGTGTGTGTCTGTCTGTCTGTGTGTGTACAGATGTATGTGATTATCTGTATTTGTACATATTTCTTTTACACAATTATCTTTGTTTTGAAATAAAAGTTATGACTGTTATGAGTTTTTTTTTGAGTTGGCATGCATAATATCGGATACAGAGATTGACAATGTGCTGTTTAACTTCAAACTACTTTATTGGAATAAATGTTTTATGATAGCCTATATAATGCACAAAAATAAACAATTATTAACTATTAAAGGGGAATGATTAAAATAAGAAATATATAAGGTGCCATCAGTGTTTACAGTAATTTTGTAATTTACAAAGTGAAGTGCAATAAAAGACAGAATGAATCTAAGGCTGCTGGTGTCCTTTTATAAATCCACCATTGAGAGCATTCTTTCATATTGCATCTCTGTGTGGTTTGCTGGGTGTTCTACTGCCAACAAAAAGGCTCTGCAGAGAATCATCAAGACTGCAGAAAACATTATAGGATGCCCTTTACCATCTTTGTCAGACATTGCACTTCGTCGCACTCTCTCAAGAGCCAAAAACATCATCAAGGACAATACTCATCCAGGTCACCTTTTGTTTCAACTGTTGCCTTCTGGTAGGCGTTATAGGTCTATACAATCCAGCACCACCAGATTCAAAAATAGCTTCTTTCCAAATGCACTGTTTTAATTCAACTTTATACTGTTTTTATGTTTGTTTTATTTATATATATTATTTTATGTACTGTAAGGATTATTTAAATGTATTTATTGTATACACCAGTGGAGAGTGTTACCAATTTCGTTGTATTGTAAAGTACAATGACAATAAAGGCATTCAATTCAATAGAATGTAAAAATAAACTTTAAATAAAATACTACACAGATATTACACAATAATACATTCTAAAATTTCTCATAAGTTTACCTTAAATCAGGCATAGTTAAAACTATGGATGTGTGTTTTACTTCTTTTTGCTGCTTTCATTATTACCTTAGAGTTTTTTAATACATTAACATTTTTGTTAAATATTATGTCAAATTGACGCGGGACGTCAAAACACGTGACGTAACGCGCATGCGCTGTCGCCGCGATATGGCGCATGCGTGGTAACACATACGTGACGTACGTACGTGACGTATTGTATATACGTGACGTCACCGCGCTACAGTCTGCAGCGAGGAGTACTTGGCTGAGGTGGGAATCAGATCGCAGACAGCGCCACTCAGGCTAGAGGCGGTACTGCACCTGTGCGTCTCGATAGATTCCAGCTCTCATAAAATAACATTTAAATAAGAAATATAAACAAACAAATACATTAAAAAATAAATAATAATACAAATAATAATAAAAAAATAAACGATTAATAAAAAAATAAATAAAAAAAGTAAATTAAATAGTACATAAAAATACAATAATAAAAAATAAATTAATAATAAAAAAATAATAATATTAAAATAAAATAAAATAAAATAAAATAAAATAAAATAAAATAAAATAAAATAAAATAAAATAAAATAAAATAAAATAAAATAAAATAAAATAAAATACCTTTGGAGAACCAGGGAGTAGCAAGAGAGATTACTGTCAGTCAGAAGTCATCAAAACCTGAAATATAACCCAAATGGGAGCATGGAAATTATGTAGTGATTCTAAAAATATTAATCAAATAAAATATTTGTCTTGATAGTTTCCAGCTCTGCTTAAAATAAAATACAAAATATTATAATGTTTGAATACTATTTTATATTTGGCTACAAAATTAATTTCAAGCATGTTTAGAACAAAATCGCTGGTGTTTCTGACGTCACAAACTACCTTGTAACCAATCAGATCAACTTGTGTGATCGTCAACGGGTGGATCTCTGAGCTGAGTGAGTGAGTGAGTGGAGGCGGGGCTCATTTGCATATTCATAGAACCGTGTATACTAATGAGGCAAGGGTGTGGAGCTATTCGAGATATTTTAAGGCATGAAGAAAAAAAAATTCAAGGAAAAAACGTTTAAATATGACATTTTGGTGTTTAATGATGAGTTTTAAGTGATGATATTATTGACTAGGGGGAGTTTCAGAAACATAAATTCAGTATAGATAGGCAGACAGATGATCAGGGGGAAAAAAGGGCTTTCCAAAAAACACATTTTGAATTTTTTTCACCAGCTCTTCGCTTGTTTTGGTCATGCATATTACATCCACATCCATGCATCTTCTCCTCCTTCATCCTCACACGAACACAGATGTACACACACCTAAATCAGACACCTTTCAGATCCTGGTGAAAAACATGAATTCTTTATAGTGTTTGTTAGATGGAAAGCTCTCTTGGGTGAGAGGAATCCTCACAGAATGAAATGCCTTTTAAAAGTAAAGGAGCAAAAGTGAGTGAGAGTGGAAAATAATTGTAGACTCCATTTAAAATGCTTTTATCAAAGAAGAGGAGTGTGAAGGTGTTAGGAGAAAAGGCTGGCCTTTTTATTGCAGGTGTTTCCAGATGGACGGATAAACTAACCTTAAGGCTTTGACACTGGCAGCATATACACGTGAAATATATTCTGATACTCCCCTAAAATTTTGTGTTTTATGGTTTTAACTTTGAATTTAAATAATAGACATTGTTTATAAGTTAACCTCTTTGCGTGTTGGTCAAAAATGAAAAAAAAAAATTTCAATTAAATGAATGTACCATATTTTTTAATTAATATTTTGTATTATTAGGGGATTTTATGGTACTAAATTATATTTATGGAATATATATTATTTTGTATTATTAGGGGATTTTATGGTACTAAATTATATAGATATGATCAATTTATTACCTGTTAATCCACTTTTGGATTAACCTGAAAATAATATTTCCAACTTGAACTTCATAAATCTTGAATGCTTTCGAGCAGAGACTGTTTTTAAAGACGACAGTTGGCATATTATTGCTGAAGAGAAAAAAAAGGATTTTTTTTATTATGAAAAATGCACGAAAATAGTAGGCTATTTAAAAAATTTATATCAAATAAATATTTTCCAAAACATGTTTTACTCTAAAACTGTAAAAAAAAAAAAAAAAAAATCAAAGTCAAAGCCATAAATCTAAACAAGTCGTGATACAAATTTGAGGTTGATATCTCAAAAATTTGCTTTAAGTATTTTTTTTTTGCCGCATTACCACCGCATTGCCGCATAACTTGCCGCATTACCTAGTGAAATTCGCTTCCCATTAATTTCCAATGCGCTCATTATTGACACGTGTATCTATATTTTTCCATGGCTATTTAAATTATGTCCATGATTTTCTGCACAGCAAGTGCCAAAACCTTTACAAAGATTCGTACCATTCCGAGGAAGTAAAAATTTGTCAAAAATGGCCGAAAATCACCAGAGGGTTAAAATATCATTAACAAAAATATCATATTTTGCAGCCATGGTAGCTTAAAGTCTTTTAGGTTAAGGGGAGGTTTACATGACACAGTTTTCAACTAAAAACAGAAAATTCTTTATGCATTTTGGCCGTTCATTTGCAGCGTTTTGGGGCCTGAAAACGCAAACGGGTTTCAAAGAGCAAGTTTTTGAAACCGATAGAGTTTTATATAGGCCTACATCTCAGTGTAAACTACAAAATCACGAATTTGTGAAACAGTGACGTCATGCATATATTACGTGTTCAGTGTAGTTTCTTTCAGTAGTTGTAGTTGTAGTGACATCAACAATGACTGGCCTGGAAGCAGAATACAGTGTTTTACCGTGTTTTCGCAGATCCGTGTGAACGGGGATAACATTGCACTGTAAAAAAATATTTTCATGATTTGTTATCGCAATGATTCGTTGTTTTTTTCTTTTGTCAAATCATCTTAGATAATTAATGTGATTCGGGTAAAATAATATTTTTAGTTTCTATTTATTAAACTCCTTCATTAATTGTATTAACTCAAATTTGACATTTTAATGAACTCAAAATTTGAAATTATGTTTTACGGTGTGTATAAGTGTCCTTTTGCATAAGTATTTGCCCCCATGTGTTGTTGTTGGGCCTAGTAACTTGATGTTTTGTGACATCTGGAGTTCAAATGACCCATTCACACTCAAAAACACTGATTACCGTTATTGTGTATCGTGTGCAAGTATTGAGATCTCGGTGATCTTTTTTTCAGTGTAACATGAAATCTGTCGATTACTTAAATGTTTCAAAGTAAAGCATACACTTGAATAAGTCATGCAAAGTAAACTTCAATTGAGCAAGTAGAAATTCCTCAACAAACTCTAAGTGGCCATTTCCATTGACTTATTCTCTTTGCTAATTTTAAGTAGTTTTCACTTAATTCCATACACGTGAAATTGACTTTAAAAAGTACGAGTGCGAAAACTTGCAAAAGAAAAATTAAGTGCATTTTTCTTATTGTTGTTCCAGTGTTGACTGCATTATATCCTTAAATGATTGAGTCGAAGCCTTGATTCCAATCCAAATGAGATTCTTTGCTATTTTTTCAACATTGCTGTGCATCTGAGCAACAAATCCACCAAGAATGATGACAATTACACCAGAGAAGGATGCAATATACTTTTATGAATATAAAACAATGCCATGTTAAAGTAATTTAAAATTTCAATGCTTAGAAAATGTCCGTGTCTGATCTGTAATTCACAACAATGAAAGAATCGTTTAAAGGTCCAAATACTTGTGCAAATCAAGTATTCAAGCAAGTCGAGTCTTTTAATGGAAGAATTCATGCCTCAAAAGAACAAATGTCCAACACACAGACCGAGGGCAAAGAAAAGACAGACAAAGTATGTGCAGAATGTTTTTTATTTCTTTCATAATTGCTTTTTGAATGCAGGGGTCCTTGGTTTTTTTCATTGCGGCGTTCGCACCACAGTTAACAGGGTTAGCGCTTTATTCAGCCTTGTGACATTTACTCGAAACTAAATCCATGAGGCGTCTGGCAGAAGGAAATAGGTGTTGAAGTCATACTTAGTTCAACATCGTGCTTCTCGAAAAGTGCAGAAGGTCAGACTAAAAGACCCCTCAAACAAAGCTCACTTTTCTTCCCATATCACGGACTCGGAGGCCTTTATGCGAGAGACTCTCTTCTCTCGGTTCTGCTGAAGTCTGCGGAGGACAGGAGCGCTTCCACTCTCCCCTGCCCAGGGCGAGGACATCGAGGCCGGCATGCCAGCACTGGGGCAATCTGAGGAGACGTGACCTTAGCGTTATAATGCAGCTCACACAAACATTCACACCGATCAATAAATGAGGAGGCAGCTTTTAAGCAGTGCCGTCAAGGATATATCGCTCCCAGAGTGCAAACAATTAGGCCAATAAATCTGATTTATTTACAAGCCAAAGTTTACTTTTACACAAACTAGGCTATATGTATATAAAAAAAACTTTTTATCCCAAAGTAATGTGTAAAAAAATATCTGAAAGTTGTAAGATAACTGAGAAGCAAAATTAGATAAAACATCGGTAACTTGTTAACCTCACTAAATGTGGACTTAATATTTTATTTCAATATTTATTTAAAGGCACTTCTGAAAATTTGGGGATAAATGAACACTTTATGTAGAAATTAAGACTACGTAAAATAGTATTTTTTCTTCTTTTTTTTTACATAGGTTCGTTGGTCATGTTTTTTTTTAAAGAAATATATTTCTTAGAAAATTAAATTTCTTAAATATTATAATTCTTAAAAAGTACTTTATCAGTTATGTTCTCTTTATTTAAAGGTGCCATGTGTTATAATTGAGGTAAAAATATCCACAAAAAATGAGCTACACGCATTAAAAGAATGAGAAGAAATAAGGGTGATGATGTCATTAAAAAAATGACAAGTTATAGTGCTGCAGAGATATCAACCTGAATTAGCATGCTAAATTACTAGCCACGGCCCGACAGGTGTCATAATTTTTCATTTTTCATTTATTTCGGTTTGGTCATTTACAGATCATTCAATCAATAAAATCATTCAAAACATAAACACTATAGACGCGGGCAACATAACCAGCCAAACTGCAATACACGGAAAACTCGCACGGCTTGTGGGCGTACTTGAACCTGATGTCAATCGTGTGGAAAGTACAGCCCACTACATTTCAGTTCAGGAAAAAGAGCGGACCTATATTATGTTAATGCTTTCCTGAGGTAAATCTGACATATTTGTTCTCCAGCTATGTTATTGACCTCTGCACGCTGATAAAAAAAACGATTGGTCGATATTATGTTATGTATGAGGAATACATTTTGGTAAGTTGTAGCCTATTGTATCTTTCAACCGTGTTCGTGTTTTTTTACTATTAGCTAATAGAGATGATGCGTGCGCTAGGGATCTGTCGTGTAACATTTACAAGCGCCAAAACGGTATTTTTTTTTTGTGTAATAAAATAAAAATAAAATTGACAGAATCTGAGAACTGAGATTTTTTAAATATCATAACTAACCTGCTCTGTCTAGTCTGTCGGTCTCCGTGTCCTCTTTGCTTTGCGGTTTTTCCAACGCGTTCTCTTCTTATCCCAAGGCGTCATATACGACGCTTTTTTTTTTGCCAAAGCGTATATATCCTACTAGGGGTGTCACGATTTCGATTTTAAATCGAAATCGATCGAAATTATTTTTTTTCCGAATCGATCGAATTAAAAAATGGAATCGTCGATACTGCCACGCCCCCATGTCACGTCCGGTCGGCGTGCCAAGCGGGAAAAAAACACGCGTGTTGAAAAGCTGCGAGTATATGGTCAACCTCCTCTAACTTAGCTACAGCCATTCAAAAGATAGCATGGCAACTGCAGCAGATGCAGGAGACCCATCGACAGAACTTAACATCGGCAGCTGTAACAGTGCGCGCGACGCCGCATCCGAAGATGAACGACTTCGAGCCGAATCTGGCCGAGCATGTATGTCTCACCGCACCGGCATCCAGTTTGTGCGTCTTAAATTAGTTTCTTACATTTACAAAATGAGTCTATAGCAAACATAAGCCATTTTAATAAAAATAAAGTTCCATGTTTTATAAAATGTCCATTAAACTTAATTAAATGTTTAGTGAAATAAGAAATATTTAAAAGATCGTTAATTGAGTTGTATAGCCTACATCCTACATACGTTTTTATATCCACATATTTTGTTCTAATGTCACAATAATAATCTCAGGGTTTACTGGATTTTACACGATTCTTTTTGTAGTGTTATTGGTGGTGATGTACTAAAATAAACATTGTAACGTGTGGACCTTTCTGCTTCTCACATTGATTCCTGATGGTTAAGAGGACAATTACTTTAGTCGCCACCTGTCATTTCACAGACTAGCACAACGGCGAGCGCGTCGAGTATAAACGCCTCGTCCGTTTGGAGAGGCGCGCGCGCAGTCAGCGGAGACTCGCGCTCTTGCGGACGCGTCAAGTATAAACAAGGCTGTAATCTCCCGGAATGAGCGAGCGAGCGAGCAAGAGCGCGCAATCGCGCATGTGAGACAGAAAAAACTATGCTCCAAACCGTATAGCGGGCGCACAGGAGAGAGCGAGAGAGCGAGAGATCTTGCGTATGTGCCTCATGAAGCGCATTAAGACAGAGAGCATCCTGATTGGCCGGTTTCGGCTTTAAAAAAATAAATGTAAAAATCGAGAATCGAATCGAACCGTGACCTTAGAATCGAAAATGTAATCGAATCGAGGATTTGGAGAATCGTGACACCCCTATATCCTACGCACATGGCACCCTTTAGCGTCAATATAACACGCACAGAGTATGGGTAGGTTTAGATCTGGGGTAGGGTTAGGGTTAGACCACTAGGAGGCGCCTCATTCTGCCCATCTGCGTCTCATATTTACGCTAAAGGGTGCCATGTGCGTAGGATATGTACGCTTTGACAAAAGCGTCGTATATGACGCCTTGGGATGAGGACGGGCTCGATTTTTGGCGTGAGAGCGTGTGAAAAGTGTCAATTGCGTGTGTCTCACGGTGAATTCGTGAGAGTTGGCAGCTCTGAATGGCGCTAGCTTGGTCAACATCAGCGAATGCTGTCTGTCAAATTAATGTAATTCAAGCTAACAATAAAAATGTAATATGAACAAAACGAATGTGAACATATTCACTGGTAAAGGTGAAGGGGAGTAGCTTGAAGATGTCATATTTAAAAATCACTTGACATCAACCAACGTTCCTTCGGCTATGGCTCTAGGGTCGTTGTGAAGGTAGGGGCGGAGCATAGAGACTATGCCGTTTCTCGTTTGTTACTCTAGTCTAGACCAACTCGCTTTCTGGAGGTATACTGCCCCCATCTGGTATGGAATGTGGAGTATGAATTTATTTTTTGGTGGACATGCCACAAGGCACCTTTAACTTCCTAAAGGAAATTATGCATTTGGCTTTTATCTCAAGTGATGTACATTGCATTGAAGGAACACATTTTACATGTGATCAAATTATATATATATATAAAAATCTGCAAATAAATTGTGAATTCACTGCTTTTGTTTACTGTCTTTGCTGATTATTTCAATAATAAGGTTTAGGATTGACCAGCTTGTGTAAACTAAAGTACATTTGAATAAAGTTTTTTGGGAATGTGAGAGCGTAAAGTAAGAGATGGTACCTTTGGGTTTAGATGGAGGGTTAGGGTTAGGATTAGCGTTAGGTGAGGGCCCTTTTTCGTCCCCCATGGCCCGCCTCCTCCTCTGGAGCACCATCTGAAGCTCCGCCTCCCCAACATTACGGCTGAAGCGTTTTTTCGATTCCACCTTTCGGGGGCCAGGCCTTCTCATGGAAACCTGAGTTACATTAATACAATAAGCCACGAGAGGTGATGACAGGGATTTTACGATGGTTAAGGAACCCCCGGAAATTTCCTTAATCATGGTAAAATCACCAACAGAAACAGTTCTGTGATTAAACGTAGAATGTTTAATAAAACACAGATTAGTTTATTAGCTTGTGATGTTTGCTGCAAGTACAGTTCAAAAGTTTGGGATCAGTAAGATTTTCTTTTAAGGAATAAAAAATACAGCAGGGATGCATTTGTAGATTAAAAGTGACATTTAAGAGATTTTTAGTTCAAGTAAATTCTGTTCTTTCGAACTTTCTATTCCTGAAGAAAGTGCATCACAGATTCCACAAAAACATTAAGCAGCACAACTTTGATAATAATAATCAGAAATGTTTTTGAGCAGCAAATCAGCATATTAAAATGATTTCCGAAGGATCATGTGACACTGAAGACTGGAGGAATGATGCTGAAAATACAGCTTTGATCATAGGAATAAATTACATGGTAAAAGCATATTAAAATAGAAAACGCCTATTTTAATTCGTAATAATATTTCAACAGTTTTGACTATATTTGAGATCAACTAAATGCAGCCCTAATGAGCATAAAGACTTAAAATCGTACTGATCATGAAATTTTGAACTGGTGCGTCAAATGTGTGTGCACACTTTTTAATTATAAGTCAATTTAATCCTAGATATTATTTCCTTATCTGAAAGTATATGAACTATAACCACTTAAGTATATTTCATTGTTGACCTCACAAACAGCTTTAGCCTGACTAATAAAAGTTACTGTTGTAATAGAGATCATTGTACCAGCATCCCCTGTAACTCCAGCACAGCTGATTTCCGGTTCTCTGACCTCTGCTCCTGTTATACAAATGACAATTATTTGTGATTAACAATAGTTTGTTATTTCTGAACAGTTACTTTGTAAACATATAATTCACAAGCAATATAGCAAGTGACCAAATGCACATAGTTTCACAGACAGAGGAAACCTATTTATACTCTAAAATGTAATAGTAATCACCCAATAGTACATTGCAAGACGACCTGAAAGAACATGATAATGTGCAACTGTAAATAAAACAATCTGAAACAGTGTATCACTCACCTTCCATGCGTTTTCATCATCTGGTACAGTCTAAAAAGTCCAAATAACCAAATGTCAAATATTTCAGATCATGTTGTGCACACACTCATATGGTTTCATTTCCTTCACACGTTTGATTATTGTCATAAGCACAGTTTATGTCCAGCAACACGTTATAATTCAACTGTGACAGACTCACCTGTGGCGGTCTGAGAATAGGTTTAAGAGCGATGCCTTTCTTGATTCTGTCCATCATTTCATCCACAGCTCTGGACTTCATGTCCTCCGTAACTGCGGGTTCTGTGAGAAAATCAACACAGTATTCAGTGAGGATGGAGGAGCAGCGTTTACTCTCCTCGATTTAACTTCAGCTTCTAGTGTTTCTTCCCGTCTGCCATGTTGACTTCGCATCTTTCTATCTGGAATTACACATAGTCGAAAGTAAGGTTGTCTTACTCTCAGTTTGAGTGGTGTTTTCTCCGCCCTTTTTTCTGTTCCTCAAGGCCTTCAATGGGCTAAATATACAAATGATTTGCCATTAAAAACATTTTGAATCGTTTATGCTGTAATGTATTTTTATGTTGGGAATATTGAAAGGTGTTGAAGACTCACTCAGTGACAGATGAAGATGGAGGTGGAGGAGGAGGTGGAGGAGGAGGAGGAGGAGGAGGAGGAGGAGGAGGGGGGCCAGCTGGACTTTCACTCGCCTCTTCCGATTGGTCAGATTGGATTGAAGGAAGTTGCTTCATTTCTCTCAGTTTATCCTGGAGCATCTTGACTAGTTTAAAAATGAAACATTCAGATTAAAACATCATGGCCTGGTTTCACGGACAGGGTTTAGATTAAGCCAGGACTAATCCTTAGTTCAATGAGGGTATTTCAGTAGGTTTTATAAATGTGCCTTAGTAAAAAACTAAGTAAATATATTATAGTGCTATAAAATTATTGTGAAATTATTTGGTAAGAACATGATGAGAAATGTTTGAGTTTATATGGAAACCTTGGTTGCAGACTTTAAAATCAGGTGTTTAATGTTGTTTATATTTCGATGTGGAGTTTTTAATATGAATTTACACATGGTTTGTCTTAAAGTATAAGTCGACAGCATTGCTGAGTATTTTCTTCTTAAAGCTGCAGTGAACCAAAGACAGTCTCAAAAACACGGTTTGAAATCGCTGGTGTTTCTGACGTCACAAACTACCTTGTAACCAATCAGATCCACGTGTGATCGTCAACGGGTGGATCTCTGAGCTGAGTGAGTGAGTGGAGGCGGGGCTCATTTGCATATTCATAGAACCCTGTATACTAATTGAGGCGAGTTTGTCGAGTTACATTCAAGCTATTTTAAGGCATGAAGAAAAAACTATTCAAGGAAAAACCGTTTAAATATGTCATTTTGGTGATCAAAGATGAGTTTAAGGGATAAAATGATTGACTACAGGGGGACTTTCATATCTTTGCAATTTTGAGTTCGAGACATTGTTGAGATTGTCTCTTTTGAAACAGGAGAGAGACAGATGAGAGATTACAGGGCCTTTCTCAGAAGAACAATCTGAGTAGCAAGGCTTCATTTTCAACACACTGCTGTCTTGGTGAAATAGCATCTCATGTGTGTTTTGTCTTTCGCTTGCGGGTCATTTCATGAAACAGAAGGTACTTTTTCAGCATTATAATGTAGATAACTTTTCAAACTAGACCTACTTTCCTTCTGAAGTGCTGTGACGGATTGCTGTGAGTCTCTCAGCTGAGCCTCAGTCTCGCTCCTCTCTTTCTCGCTGATCTCCAGTTTAGTCTTTACAGCAGTCAGATCAGTCAGAGCGTTGAGATCCTCGGCTGCCGTCTGTGAGATCTGCAGCGTGTCAAAAAGGGGGGGGGGGGGGGGGGGGGATACCATTAAAGCCGATTCAAATATTGCATTGGTTTGACACAGGTTCATGTTTTACACATTAAATGACACACTTTAATATGTACACTTAATAAAAATTTTTACTTACACGTAAGTATTATAGTAATTTTTTAAGTATAAACTATGGTATAATAAGTAAAAATATGCAATAATTGTTATGTTTTTTGGGGTTTTTTTTGCACAGCTGTTATATTGTTTGCACATGATGCAAAGAACAGGGGAAACTGGGGATTGTTTAACATCATCATAACTCCATGTTTCCGACACAAACCTCTGAAGCGTTATCATGCGCAGATACACTGACACACTCACCTGGCTTTGGTAACAGAGTCGAATCTCTCCCAGAGCTTTGCTGATGTCAGTCACTTGACTCAGAGCCTGTTGAAGTTGTTTCTCAGTCTCTACGTTCTGAATCTGTCTCTGGATTTCCCTCTGTTTCACCAGCATCTGTAGACCATGATGTTCAATCACTCCATCAATCACCTGATCAACTGATCAATGTCAACACGCCATCTCTGCACTATTCACTATTCTATCAAACAAATAATACAAATAACTGATCTATCTATCTATCTATCCATCCATCCATCCATTCATCCATCCATCCAACCATCTATCTATCTATCTATCTATCTATCTATCTATCTATCTATCTATCTATCTATCTATCTATCTATCTATCTATCTATCTATCTATCTATCTATCTATCTATCTATCTATCTATCTATCTATCTAATCTATCTATCTCTATCTATCTATCTATCTATCTATCTATCTATCTATCTATCCATCTATCCATCCATCTATCCATCTATCTATATATATATATATATATCATCTATCAACTATATATCTATATATCCATCTATCTATCTATCTATCTATCTATCTATCTATCTATCTATCTATCTATCTATCTATCTATCCATCTATCTATATATATATATATATATCATCTATCAACTATATATCTATATATCCATCTATCTATCTATCTATCTATCTATCCATCTATCCATCTATCTATCTATCTATCTATCTATCTATCTATCTATCTATCTGTCTGTCTGTCTGTCCGTTCGTCCGTCCATCCATCCATCTATATATCTATCCATCTATCTATCTATCTATCTATCTATCTATCTATCTATCTATCTATCTATCTATCTATCTATCTATCTATCTATCTATCTATCTATCTATCTATCTATCTATCTATCCATCTATCCATCTATCTATCTATCTATCTATCTATCTATCTATCTATCTGTCTGTCTGTCCGTTCGTCCGTCCATCCATCCATCCATCTATATATCTATCCATCTATCTATCTATCTATCTATCTATCTATCTATCTATCTATCTATCTATCTATCTATCTATCTATCTATCTATCTATCTATCTATCTATCTATCTATCTATCCATCCATCCATATATCCATCCATCTATCCATCCATCTATCTATCTAACCATCCTTCCGTCCGTCCATCAATCCACTACGCCAAACTTCAAATCTCTCTTTAAATAACCCTCATTTTTAGAAATGCCAACATTCAACGCTCGTTTTTACAACCTTCCCTACATTTTCTATTAATTGTTGAGCTCAGTGGGCATGTTAATTATTCACGCAGTGAATTATCTGAAAGACTTTCATTCAACAGAACAAAACATCAAAACAATCAGTTCACACAGCAGCAACGAAATTTGTTTTGGGAAACCAAAAACCAAATCATCCATTATCTCCCTGAAATGTTAGATAACAAGCACTGTGCTTATGTTGAAAAGCAGAACCGGCAAGCAGGAAAGGGAAGTGAAAGTTTGTCATGCGTCGGACTGTTTGGACTCTCACTTCTCACCTCCATTCACTGCTTAATCGTTCAGCTCGCAAGAAATGCGGACCTAAAGCACCAGCCGCGACCCCTGCAGAGCCACGATTACAGGGAAATACATGAGCTTGACGAGTAAACGGAGAGTCTCTTTGTGCGATGACGGCCTGTTTTTTCTCCCTTTCGTATTAGTCCGTCATTAGACCCCCAGTGACTAGAAAAAAAAACACTGAACAAGAAGAAGATGAATGTGTTTTCAAAACAGATGGAAAACAGAAAAATGGAAGGGGTGGCGATAAAGAATGTCATTCAAGCTGTGTGGTGTGTGGCCACACATTCAGAATGAGTTTGAGTGGTGCGCGAACCGTCGGGGGTCCCTTTCACAGGTGAAGGCCCCCTGTTGGGACCCCCATTATGTCTGTGTCTGCAAATGGGGAACAATATACACAAAGCCGACAAAAGAGATGGCAGATAGGAAGTGTCAAGCAAGGACAGGGGTTTAAAGAGCTGGCGATTTTCAAACTGCCATCTCGATGGGTGCTAATTACCACAGGAAGAGACGAGGGATGCAAAGACAGATGCCACTTTTATGCAGAGATGCTCATTTAGACTGAATGAATGCTATACCGACTGGTATTAACAGAGCCAGCGGGACTGGCATGGTCAATGAGTGAGTGCTTGTCTGTGTTATCTCAATCCAGTGTTTTCTCTTCTTTGTTTCGTGTTTGTTTCATTAATGCAGGTCCATAGTTGTAAGTGTGAATTGACCCGATCCAGCCCAAAACTCCCATGGCCCTTGTACACACTCGACTAAATCGGAAGACACTGCACTTCCTCCCATTCACTGTCTATTGATTCAGATGTTGCCGTGTTGTCTTAGGCCTCTGAGCGAGAAGTGTGTTTTTATGTCCTGTCTGGAAATTCACTAAACATGATTAAATTGTTTATGTTAAATTATCATATCTCGTCAGTATCTGCTATACTCTATCACCTTTTTTAAATACATTTTATTTTCTACTTTATTGCATCTGTAATCATTAGCTATTTTGTGATTATTTTGAAGTCCTTTTATGTAAAGCACTTTATATTAGGCCTACCGCGTATGAAATGTGCTATATTATGAATAAACTTTGCCTCTAAAAACATGAATAAAGGCCTTGTTAACAGCTTCAGAGTTAAGGTGTGATCACGTTTACTGCTGTGTGGGGAAATTTCTCAGCGAAATCCAGTCTTAGGTTTTATGTCGAACGTCACATGAACAAAGAGGAAAACAGTTCTCGTTGTGTACGATTGTCAGAGAAAGTGTTAACAGTTTGGACGGCGATATCTATGGACTTTTAAGGTAATCAGCTAGTTTTTATTGTTGTCATTTTATTCAATTTTGTAGCTAAATGTAAGAAAACTTTTAGATATCAATGTACATGTTACGGACTTTGGTTATGCTCATATTTGGTTGCTCATCTTGAGTAAAACAGCTTTATATTTAATAAAGCACATACAAAAGACCTGGACTGGAAGCGCTCCAACCCGTTTTACAGAATAAGGAAGTTTGTTGCGCATAACCAACATACTCCAATAGGAATCAGTGCGATCAAAAGTTTTGGTTGAGAGTGAAAAGTTTCCCCATGCAAATTTCACTCATGTTCAAGTGAAATCATCGCGTTCACCAACATAAATCTGCTTGGTATAAGTGACTTGACCTAGGCACATCGCTACAATATTGACATTAGACAATTGTCCCTTTTCACATTTCCGGGTTTCTCAGAAGCAAAAGTGTCATAGTTGGGTAAACTTCTATTAGCGGTCAATGAGAGACTAGCTACATTAAATATATCATTTTTTGTCTTCCCATTTGCTCAAATAGCAAAAGAAAAACTCCACAATAGTGTTTTCACAACTTTCAAAAAGAGGGGAAAAAATAGAGAGAGATTGATAACAACAGTAAGAAGAGAGAAAGATGTCAACTTTACCGTCACTCCCACAGCCGCTGTTTTTGGAACACCCTCACAAGCAGAGGTCACTATTTTTTTGTAATTTGATGCAAAGGTAATATAATACAAAGTAGCCTATTGCTAGTGTTATAAATGTAGACACATTAATATATATATATATATATATATATATATATATAAAACTTTGCAGGAATTAAAATGCGACCGTTAAAACGCGTCATCGTCTGTGATAAAGGTCCATGGAACTTTCCCCGCGAAATCTCGATTTCGAATGTGACTGCACCTTTAAGTTATTTTTAAATGCGGGTAACCTTTATTATGTCATGCCGTTATTTCTTTTAGCAACCAAACATATTACAACAAACGTTAAAGAACGCACCGCGTCCCATATTGTCGCGTGAGAGTCATTTCTACAAGCTCGTGCCAAGAAGGTTTGCTTCTTTTCTGCTGCAAAACTACTCTAAACAGAAGATAATGTGATTTCCGCGATGTAACGGTCAAAATTATGAGGCGGTTATCGGGACTGTGACATTTGAATTATAACAAGCATTATCGTCATCTTTATTTACACAAGGAAGGGGATCTTGTTTACATCGAAGTGGAATTTAATCTACACGGAACTGAACCCAAAGTCTATTTATAAACCACACAAGTCAACTGAAATACTGACTAGAAAGTGCTGTTTTTGTGCCTGTCACTGTGTGTGGAACTGACAAATGTAAGTAATTCTCTCCATTATTGTTTGCTTCATAAAACCCTATAGGGCCTAATGTAAAATATTGTGTTTTAAGTGCATTTACAATTAATTATCTGCTGGGTTCAACCGCACCATTGTGTTTGTAAAGCCTTGTTTACATTTGGTATCAAGATGCGTTTTGGTCGAGTGGATTACAAGTGGACGACGCTTTTACCGATGACTTTTTTTGTTGTTGTGAAATGACATTTCAGTCCCTCACAGCCTCGTTTTCAACTTTGGAGCTTGCACTTAGCTTGCACATTCCTCACATTCGGATTGTTCTCAGTACTTTTATAAGTTGTCTGAGTTTATTGCACGCAAAGCTTGAGAGATATCTTTAGTATGGCTAATTGTATGCATTTTTATAGAGCAACTATAGAGTTGTTGTTGTTGTTTTACCAATCTGACTGGAAACAAAGTCTTGTCAGCAAAGTCATGGTTGACACAGCAAGTGCCATTGAAGATGGAATCATCTCTGGATTCACTAAAGTTTACCAGGTTAGTGACATCAAATCTAATATGTATATTTTTTGTTTGAATACACTTGTAGCATCTAGTATTAAACTAGATGAACTGCAGGGATATCTGCTTTGTTTTATGTCTGTGAAATTGTTTGTGTAAGTAATTTTCATGTCACTAAAATCAATGACTCTTACTGTCTAAGCGGTTACTTCTTGGCCTAAATAAGCTACAGTATAGAGTCTATGGACAAAGCTTTTGCTGTCCAGTCTAAGGAAATGCCGGTAGTGTGCAAATTAGAGAAACATTTCAAAGCTTTTTATGTGTCCTTCATTTAACAAAAAGAAAAAATGAATAACAAAGTTATTCCAGTATAATCTTTCACTCGTTTTCAATTCAGTCAAAGATTAAATATTCGTGGCTCAAACTCTTTGACAGCAGACCTCGTATGTCAGAGGGTCCCAAACTTGTTCAAACCGCTTCATTTGAACAATGTTACAGCTTCTTAAAGGAGCTGTATGTAAGATTGTGGCCAAAACTAGTACTGCAATCACTGTCAAATTACTGTAGAGTGGTGTATCCTCTCCCCCTCCTCCCTGACTCGAGGTTGCCAGATCAGCTGCAGGATCCAGCAGGAACGTGACGAGCTGCAGCTGTGGTAACTAGAGCAGAGCTGGCAACCCGGATGCCGCAACACTACTGACTTCGTGATTGGTAGATAGGTGGAGGGTGGAGCATCAGACCAAAACACAACATGACAACATCAACATCAGTTGAGGGCTGCAACTGCACTTTTTAAATGACAATATCCTGGCCAGACCACTGTTGTCAGTGATATAAGTATTTGAAATGTACATGATTTCTTAATGTCTAGTGACATTTCAGGGCCATTTTATGATTAATTGAAATAAATTTCTTACATACAGCTCCTTTAAGTGAGCGAATAGCTGGAGCTGATTTGCTGGCATTTTGGCCTCGAATCAGATGTTAAAGCCCCCCTGTAGTCAATAATTTATGATTGGTTACAAGGTAGTGTGTGACGTCAGAAACACCAGCGATTTCAAAACTGTGTTTTTGAGACTGTCTTTGGGTCACTGCTAGCCTGGTTAAAACCAGACCATTCTCAGTTGTAACTGAGTTATGGTCTGGCAAAGCGTCATAGACAAATCATTTCCAGAGGGGCGTCACCAATGGACGTCGCGGATAGACCTAAAACCAATCCGAGCGATGAAGGAGATGACGTATGCAGAGCGGCGGAGAAACATCTCCGAGTGTTGTTCTTTGCTCGGTTTTTAACAAAAAGGAAACGTTCAAATCGCTTAAAACCGACGCGATAGCTGATTCGAACGAGTGATGTTCGACGGCGGCATCCATCTTTGTAATGTAGGCTACAAAATCTGCTTCAAAATCCCAGCGCTGTCGTCATCGTGTAAAGCCCGCCCCAACGTTTCTGATTGGTGCCGCGATTTCGGCGGATTGGAAATGGGCTTGAATGAGCTCTTTGCCAGACTAACTTTCAGAGCAAATCTAAATTTGCCGGAAGTTGTCTGGGTTTCCCCAGGCTAGGTCACTGCAGTTTTTAAGGAGAAAATACTCAGCAATGGTGTCGACTTATGAATTTGCACATGGTTTGGCTTAAAGCATATTTAAAACACCACACAGATATACATGATTAAAAGCTTGATTTTCACCACAGGGGGACTTTAAATTAAAAGCAGTGTGTGTTAATGACTGGGCAATGAAGCAGCTGCCGTAGTTTCTTGGTGTCTATGTTGTGCTATCTGTCTAACTTCAGTCATCCTTGTTCTTGAAGTTTTGTCAGATTAGATTAGATCAGATTTCTCCAGTTCAAAGAATACCTGGTGTGCAAAAACTTCAGCATGCTGCCTGAGTCCTTGCTCCATTTCGAGCTTCTGAGACATCTCTGAAAACTCTTCTGTAACCAGCTGGGACACTGAGGACCGAGAAACTACAGTCAGTCTGTCGTTCTGTACGTGTTTATCAGCGGGAGAATATATTCGGTGGACTCACCTCTCTTCATTTTATTCACAGTTCGGCTCTGCTTACTGAACTTCCTCAGAAGAGCCTCTTTCTCCCCGACCTCAAACAGCAACTTAAGAGTAGGAAAAGAGTTTGAAGTTTAATGAAATTCAAAATCTTAGGATTTCTGGTCACATTTAATGAAAGTAGGGTTCTGACAAGAAAAAAACAGCGTTAAGATTTATTTTTGAGGCAAATTGTTCATCATTTTGTCAAAATGCTCTGATATGAACATGTACATGAACATACAATTGCAGTCATAAATTGACATACACCTTTTTGTTTTATCATGAAATGTTTTAACACGACCCTAATACAAACCTTTTAACAGGGTCATTTTTATAAATTCGTCTGACGGCTATTATTTTTGTGGACTACTTGACACCTCTTACCTGAAATGGCATGTTAAGGGTAGTACATAAAAAAACTGCAAGCAATTTTCATTAAATTATTATTTAGTTCAATTATTAACATTTTGTTGATTTCGCAAGGTGTATGTAAATTTATGATCAACTGTTTGCATGTCTAACATGACCATATTTTTCAGGTCTTTTCATGTGATCCCATTTGAAGGCACTATTATACCTTTTCCTTCAAATCATCCTTCTCTTTCTTAAGAAGCTCCACCTGGTCACTGAGCTGAAATTTCTCCCCAAGTAGCCGGTCTACAGATGACTGTAGTTCTGTAATGACAAACAGATTGGACAAGGCTTATGGGAATGCATATTTTAACCGCTTTCGAGGCTGGTGTTATTCACAAGCGAGAGGCTACGGGTCCCACCTCTAATTTGGTTCTGACTCAAGAGAAGTGGATCTTCTCCGCACTCTTCCTCAGGGACCGGCTCAGAGCTGGGATCAGCCTCAGGGTCCAGGTTCAGGATGGAAAGGTGTTCTGGCTTTTCTTGAATCAGGGGAAGGATGGCTTGACTTTGCCTCTTCAGTACCTTGAAATCTTTTGTCACCTGTTGGTTCAAAAGTCCCAGAGATTGAGAAGGGGTTGCGCTTTTTTTTTATGTTAAGCCTCAATATGAGGTTTGTCGCAGTCGCACCCCTTTCTTTATCCAATATCCAATGCAAACAATATAACATTTAAAGTCCCCCTGTGGTGAAAATCCAGCTTTTAATGTTGTTTATATGTCTATGTGGTGTTTTTAATATGCTTTAAGACTAACCATGTACAAATTCTGCGTATTTTTTCTTTAAAAACTGTCTCAAAAACACAGTTTGAAACCGCTGGTGTTTCTGACGTCACACACCACCTTGTAACCAATCAGATCAACGTGTGATCGTCAACGAGTGGATCTCTGAGCTGAGTGAGTGAGTGAGTGAGTGGAGGCGGGGCTCATTTGCATATTCATAGAACCGCATATACTAAATCACATTCAAGCTATTTGAAGGCATGAAGACATTTTTTTCATTGAAAAACTGTTTCAATCAAGGGGGTAATCCATCGACCGGAAGTTGAAGCCGGCCGGGTGCCGCCATCTTGTAGCAGAACTTCACTTGCGTTAGCATTTCCATTGACTCCCATTCATTTTGGCGTCACTTTGACAGCGAATAACTTTACATCTGAGGCGTTTAAAGACTCCATTTGTCCATTATTTATTTCTAAAGAAACACAACAATGTATAAAGCGCTCCATTACCTTCTATGTTACATTATGGCCCCGTAGAAACAGATTTAGTAAAAATAGGCTAACGATTGCGTCATAACCACTCGACTCTCTGTCGCGCTGTACAGAAATTACCGTACAGACAGAAGGAGAAGCTCGCAGGCAATCGGGGGGACGTCCCGTCAAGGGAGAAGCCCATAGATAATGAGTCCATAAAAGCAACGGGATACTTACTCCTGCTCACTCACGCCAAATAACTCTTTGCTCAAGTTCCCCGTCTCTGCAAGATTAACGTTGGCAATTTTCACGCACAGCTACTAGAAGAGTAACGTCTGTCAGACAGGTTGCTCACGTCATCAAGCTTAGTTTGAGTCGGTTTGAGTCTGCGCGTCAGGAACGGAAGTGGTCAAAAATCACTAAAAATGGGCTTCAACTGAGTTCCAATGAGATGGCTCTGTCCACTTCTTATACTGTCTATGGTTTCAATATGAAATTTTGGTGATCAAAGATGAGTTTTTAAGATTATTGACTACAGGGTGACTTGTAGGAACTGGTTTCGAAGCAATGGCACCATTGGCCAGATCCATAATCTGCCCTTGAGTTGAACTCAGTTTCACTCTTAAAAATAAAGTTGTTGTTTTTTGCAGTGATGCCATTGAAGAACCATTTTTGGTTCCCCAAAGAACCTTTCAGTGATCAGCTCTTAAAAGAACCATTTTTTCTTAATGTGAAGAACATTCTATAAATCTAAAAAACCTTTTCCCACTAGAGAACCTTAATTAGTGGAATAGAATGTTAAAGGTTCTTCATGGAACCATCAATGCCAATAAAGAACCGTTATTTTTTAAGAGTGTGGGATAAATGACTCAGTTTGGAGAACATGGTAAAGCTTGTAACCGATATGGGGGATGTGAAAATACTCAACAGAACAAATACAAGCTGTTAGACTTGCAGGAAAAGGGAAGTGTCTCTATACCTTCAGCGCTAAGGCCTCTGCGGTCTCCCGGCAGGACCGCTCGATCTGGAACTGCATCTCTAAAACATCCAGCTCCTTGAGCAGCTGAGAAGAGGCTGAAAGTTACAGACAGCAAATTAGCACGGTTTCAGTGACACTTCAGGTAGGCTAGTTTGTTGCATTGTCAAGTTATGTTATGCGAGTTATGCCAAGGTTTAGCCATACAGTAAATGTTTTTCTCTCAGTATGAGTTGATATGAGGATATTGCAATGCTAAAACTCTCACCCTCCTCCATCCTTGACAGCTTTTCATTCGCCTCATCTCGCTCTTTCTCCAGAATCTCGCACTGTATAGCAGATTACACAATGATAGACATTTTGAAAAAAATAAAAAATATGGGTGAAGCAGTTAAGCAACGACTGTTTGCAGAGAGTCATTGGCTATGTTCAAAACAGTGCAACTTCACATTGGATTTGTGACTCTCTCCCACAATTTCGGTGTTTTTTGCGATGTTATTTAGGCGTTGCTTGTAGTTGCAACAAGAAGGCGCCTGATTTATCTGCCTCACTATTGCTCTTACTCTGTCTATGATATGCAGTAAGAATATTGTAGCGTGCAAATGTTCTGGGACAGCAGATCAGCTGCTACTTTTGCCAAAATGTGTGGCATAAAATAGAGCATGCCGTATCCCACAATGCAATCTGCTCGGCTAAGACACCGCTAGCTCGATTAAGCATGCAAACTGCTGTTTAAAACATGTTTGCCTGTTGCATGCTGTTGTAAAAAGTCGTATATACTGTGCCATAAGTAGTGCTATCGTATGCATTCTGGACAAAGCCAGCTCTACTTAAGCAGAGATTACCTCAATGTCTCGTTCATCTTCTGAAGACAGGGCGTTCTCCTCCTCAGACTCTAAGAAGACAACACAGGAAGTTTTCAGATTATTCATGCGTTTCATGTATAATTAAAAGGCAGCCATATTAATCTAAAAAAAGAAACAGTATGATGTTATTATTAAGGATATCTGTAAAATTAGGCATTCACGATATTCTGTGGTCAAATGTTTGTGTATGACCAAGACATTTTTTGTTTCCTATGTCGCTCTGCCATGTTCATTGGACTGACGGACAATTTTATCCGTTACTGTTAATATATTTCATTACCCAGCTTATCCAGTAGAATAAAAGACATTTTTTTAATAGTTTAGAATGAAAATTTCATAAGGATAAAAAATGTATCCAACCTGAAATTCTTTCGTCCGGTTCGAGATTCCACATGATTTCTCAAGCTTCTCGTCAGCGTCTGTTCTTCTAAATCCCTCTCGGTTTCTGTGTGACAGTGTAGGAAGAACTGAAACTAAGGTGGCGCTCTGCTTTTATTTCTTCCTATTTTGTTACGTAAATTCACACAAAAGTCCATTCTGCTTTGCCCTTTATGGTTAACCGAGTCAACAGTGGCTATTTAGAAAGGATTTGATAAAGCAGCATTCATCACGCTTGTCCCTTGTGAAAGCATGAGCCGGCTTGGTTTTGTGACACAGCGTTGTCCAAACATGTTTATGCACTCATAAGATGATTATATCCAAAGCATTTAAGGTCACGATGTGTGTTTTTTAATCTTGGCTTTTTGTATCAGGCTTTAGCTGTTGAGCTTTTGCACTCATAACGGTTGAATTTTAGTGTCGAATTTTTTGTTTTTATGAGTCAGTTGAAGTTGCTAAACTGCTGATTCATAGAATTCAGTTGCAATGCAAAGAGCCATAATAATAAATGCCATTTTGCATAACCAAAGATTTGTCTGGTGTCTTGAGAGCTATTGATAGTTTCATGGTGGATCCACATCAACAAGCCCAAAAGTATGTTTAGTTTTAAGAGAGCTGGCCTTTCTAAAGGATTAAATTGTTGTGTAAAGTCCATTTATACGCAGGATCTTGGAGGGTCGTCTGTCTTTGTTGCAGACTACAGTCATGAGGGCCAAAATCATGTGTTTACGTGGCTAAGATTAGTCCTGTTTCTATCTCCAGATGAACATTTAGCTGCACATAACCCTGAAGATTTAAGAAATGTCCAGAGTTCGATGTTTCCCTAAAGAGATCGGAGCTGTAATTGCAGGACTGAAATGGTTTCAAGGTGAAATGACTTTGGTAAAGAACAGTGAGAGGAGTATGGAGCTAGAATTGTGTCTTTATTACATGCGAGAAAATTAATGATCTGAGAGAAGGAAAAAAAGTTTGAGAGAAAAAGTTATCACAACTGATAGCAAAAAAAAGCATTTCATGAGAGAAAAAAATATATTTGAGAAAAAAAGTTTTCATACCAATCGCAAAAAAAATATAATATTTAAGACTAAAAAAAGTTTTGAGAGAAAGTATTTTCTCATAGAACATAAATTTGAAATTTTTAAAATTATTTCTGAGAAAAAAAATATCTCTCAAAATACTTTGAAAAAAAATCTCAAATATATATTTTTTGCTATCAGTGTGAAAACATTTTCTCTCTAAAAAAAAAAATTGTTTCTCTCAAAACCATCCAGCAAGAAACTTTTTCATAGAGGAGTCGATGCAGTCTGGCATGTAAGATTAAAAACTAACTTATTCAAAAAAATGTTTTGTCTTATGCAAAGTCTAAAGGAGAATCAATGGCTGCCTGCACATTCTGTGTGATTCTTGTGATTATAGTATATAGAGACAGATCTCATTTTATTTCCATCTGTGATCTATTAATTCTATAATCAGTGTTTTAATGAGCTTCAGGATTATTGAAGCTGTTTCTTCATCATACACACCTTTTCTAGTGTTGGTGATCTCAATCAGTGAACAAAATGTCCAATATGCACAAGCTATAATAAAACTATATATAAATATAAAGGTTTATATTCTAATAATATTTCAAATGATTTTATATAATAAATTGCATAGTCGTTTAAAGTTCCCATGACTAAAGTATTTATAAAAAAAATAATTCTTTATTGGCCTGATCTTTTATAGCATGGATTCCTTGGTCATTTTATTTTAAGATGATTTGCAATGGAGCGTCATTAAAAGCTTTCAGGATCAACTGCAAAACATGGGACACTGGGATGCATTTATTATTCACGTTTAATATTACTATAGTTT
>NW_026606906.1:412500-445000 GCF_029890125.1 Rhinichthys klamathensis goyatoka | reverse complement strand
TTTACATGGGAAAACACCACTAACACTGAAAAACATTTGGTGTAAAAACAAAAATATTCACTCTACAAAAATATTTTTTTTCTCTAAATTACTCTAAATTATGCCATCTGAAATTAAAATTTAACATGAAATGTTTAAGCATTTTCTTGTTAAACGTAATCCAATAGTCTTTGTTACCATAAGCAACGCTCTAGCAACCACCCAGAACCCCTTAGCAACACTCGAGCAACCACCAAGAACCACATAGCAACAGCCTGCAAGTTATGCACGAGCATGCAAAACTCTCAGGCTGTTGCTATGGTGTTCTTGGTGGTTGCTAGAGCATTGCTAACATGGTAACAAATATTGTAGTGCATTTAGAAAATAGCCTACTGTTTCCGACGTTCTGTTCGTAACATTACTTCTTGCCATTTATTGAGTGAATAATTTTTCTACACCAATTTTTTTTCAGTGTTAGTGGTGTTTTCCCATGTAAAACTCATTGCCAGAATGCCGAGGTTTAGTTGCCAGACTGTTGCTATGGTGCTCTAGTGGTTGCTGGTGTACTAGGTGGTTGCTAGGGTCTTCTGGGTGGTTTCTAGATGTTCACTCTCCTCAACAACCCACGAAAGCACATATTTTTAAATCAATAACGAATATCAGAATATCAGTAGTATGTTTAAACAGTCAAAGACGTCCTCCTCCTCAATGAGCTCTGATTGGTGGGATACACTATAGTCACATGATCCGAATTTGGCATTTGTACCAAAATTGCAGGTGGCTCTAGTGGAAAGTGTGTGTGTGTGTGCGCGTCGTGTTTCCATATCCTCTCCAAATTCACAAAATAACTTGTTCAGCAAGACAACATGTTTCTTGTCTCTCGTTTTACAAAGCTGTTTCCACTCATTTAAAAGACTGGCGCAGTCAAGCAAACAACATTATCATTGAGCAAGTGAGTGGCAGTGCATTTTTCTGCATTTCAACAAGTTCTCCTTCTACAGTGTATACAGGTCCTTCTAAAAAAATTAGCATATTGTGATAAAGTTCATTATTTTCCATAATGTAATGCTAAAAATTAAACTTTCATATATTTTAGATTCATTGCACACCAACTGAAATATTTCAGGTCTTTTATTGTTTTAATACTGATGATTTTGGCATACAGCTTATGAAAACCCAAAATTCCTGTCTCAAAAAATTAGCATATTTCATCCGACCAATAAAATAAGTGTTTTTAATACAAAAAAAAAAGTCAACCTTCAAATAATTATGTTCAGTTATGCACTCAATAGTCAATACATGGTCGGGAATCCTTTTGCAGAAATGACTGCTTCAATGCGGCGTGGCATAGAGGCAATCAGCCTGTGGCACTGCTGAGGTGTTATGGAGGCCCAGGATGCTTCGATAGTGGCCTTAAGCTCATCCAGAGTGTTGGGTCTTGTGTCTCTCAACTTTCTCTTCACAATATCCCACAGATTCTCTATGGGGTTCAGGTCAGGAGAGTTGGCAGGCCAATTGAGCACAGTAATACCATGGTCAGTAAACCATTTACCAGTGGTTTTGGCACTGTGAGCAGGTGCCAGGTCGTGCTGAAAAATGAAATCTTCATCTCCATAAAGCTTTTCAGCAGATGGAAGCATGAAGTGCTCCAAAATCTCCTGATAGCTAGCTGCATTGACCCTGCCCTTGATAAAACACAGTGCACCAACACCAGCAGCTGACATGGCACCCCAGACCATCACTGACTGTGGGTACTTGACACTGGACTTCAGGCATTTTGGCATTTCCTTCTCCCCAGTCTTCCTCCAGACTCTGGCACCTTGATTTCCGAATGACATGCAAAACTGAGCAACAGTCCAGTGCTGCTTCTCTGTAGTCCAGGTCAGGCGCTTCTGCCGCTGTTTCTGGTTCAAAAGTGGCTTGACCTGGGGAATGCGGCACCTGTAGCCCATTTCCTGCACACGCCTGTGCACGGTGGCTCTGGATGTTTCTACTCCAGACTCAGTCCACTGCTTCCGCAGGTCCCCCAAGCTCTGGAATCGGTCCTTCTCCACACTCTTCCTCAGGGTCCGGTCACCTCTTCTCGTTGTGCAGCGTTTTTTGCCACACTTTTTCCTTCCCACAGACTTCCCACTGAGGTGCCTTGATACAGCACTCTGGGAACAGCCTATTTGTTCAGAAATTTCTTTCTGTCTTACCCTCTTGCTTGAGGGTGTCAATGATGGCCTTCTGGACAGCAGTCAGGTCTGCAGTCTTACCCATGATTGCGGTTTTGAGTAATGAAACAGGCTGGTAGTTTTTAAAAGCCTCAGGAATCTTTTGCAGGTGTTTAGAGTTAATAAGTTGATTCAGATGATTAGGTTAATAGCTTGTTTAGTGACCCTTTTCATGATAAGCTAATTTTTTGAGACAGGAATTTTGGGTTTTCATGAGCTGTATGCCAAAATCATCAGTATTAAAACAATAAAAGACCTGCAATATTTCAGTTGGTGTGCAATGAATCTAAAATATATGAAAGTTTAATTTTTATCATTACATTATGGAAAATAATGAACTTTTTCACAATATGCTAATTTTTTGAGAAGGACCCGTATATATGCAAGAGAAAAATAACCAAATACACAAACCAGATTTTCAAACTTCACCACTTAACTCCTATTTTTTTGTACTATTTACAGACATTATGAAAGCTCAGATTTTATTTGTCAAATAAAAAAATCTGCTTATTAATTTGTGTTAAAACAGTGAGATTGTTTTAGTCACAGTGCAGTCAAAAATAATACAACATTTATTTATATATTTAAAGACCAAAAAATAGAAATTTGTATAACACGTTCTCCTGCCTTTCCTTCTTTTTTAAAGCAGATTTTAATTTTTATTATTAATACATTTATTTGAAACTGTCATATTGCAGTAAAAAAAAAACATTTATGTATTTATATGAAAGTGAGCTTTTATTAGTCACAATGCATTTCAAAAATACATAAAAATATATTTTTTATTTTTATAACTGAATTAAACACTTGTTTGGTTCAGCCATTCTTTGTTGTAATTTTAACATTAATAATTAAAATTCACATGACACTTTTCCCTACTCGTCATTCTTTTCCCCCTCTTAAAGCAGTTTGTTTGTTTTTCAAAGTTCATGCTGATGCATAAAAACTCCAAAGATGATGTTGATGAAGGCAGGTTAAGAGTTTCAAAATAGTAACAAGGTTTATTAACAAAAGCAAACAACTCGAGGCAGATTGCATAGCAAACACCAACAATACCTGACCAAGACAGAAAGGATATGAGGAACTTAAATACTCGATGATAACAAACTCAATAATGATCAGTTGTGATAATAAAATGAAAATCAATGGTAAAAGATGACGGGCGGGAAAACTAGAACAAAGGGAACAGGAAACTGGCGATAAATAAACTAAAAGTCCATGAAAGTGAAACTAACTGAACATAATCGTGACAGATCGGCTCCCTCCGGGAAGGCGTGGCCTCGCTCTATGAAATGGCTGAAGAGGTGGTTCTGGAGGTGGACGAGGGACTGGTGGAGGGGGAAGCCCCGGTGGAAGGAACCAGGGAGGTGAGGATGGGAGGAGTGGCCAGGTGGTGGACCAGAGCACATCCGGGACGATAGCCCACGGTGGACTCGACAGAGGGGGAGTCATGGGGTGCTTCTCAATATCCCTCCTCGTCTCCTCGCTCCTCTGTCCTCCATCCTAGGATCCGGAAACCGATCGAGCTCAGCCATCTTGGAAGACTTCTCAATTCTCTAATTGCACCGCGAGGATCGAGGAGGAGGAGCTATGAGCGAGGAGGATGCACGGGGTATCCTATGCGGAAGTGTTTTATCGACTAAATGTGACGCATGTATAAATTCTCCTCTCCCTTCACATCGGTCACAATAATTTTAATTTATACTTTACTTTTGCAGTTTCTATAAACCACACATCGCACATATTTCAACAGGCTATCTTGCTTTATTATTATTTATTATGACTTTCTTAAATAACTAAACTTCAACAACATAAGGGCAGATCCTTTGAGCGCTGCTGATGATGACGCTGTGAAGTGATGCGCGAGTGATCAAGTATTCCAATGTATAAAAAAAACTTTCATTCGATTCCTCCGTCCTCATTTTCTTTCCTTGCAGCCTTCCCTCGCAACCTACAGGGGGAGGAGCTGAGACGCGAGGAAAGGAAACGAGGATGCACAAATAAGAATTGAGAAGCATCCATGGTGGAGCTTTGGCTGACGACACCCAGGGGGGGGCGACTAATGGAGATGAAGCAGGAGGAATTGGAGACCAGGGTGCAGATGGGGACGGCCGACACCGATGGTACTGGAGGCCGAGGTAGAGGCGCAGCGACGAGCGTCCAAGGTGGAGCCAGAGTGCCTGAGGCGGAGCCGGTGCAACTGAGGACCAAGGCGTAGCCGGAAGGAAGGGGGAGCCAAAGGAGTGAAGAGACGAAACGCAGCGGACAAGATCAGCGGCTGGAGGCGGAGCCGGGGATCCACTTGCTTGGACGAAGCTGGTGACCAGAAGACCTGAGGCTTAACCACACAACGGCATGGTGTTAGGGGAGAAGTCGCTTGGCTGAAAGGGAACCAGCGGAGACGGGGCTGACGGACTTGCTGAATAATGCTTTGGAGGTGGGAGAGAAACCCTGGGCGGGATCAGTGATGATTACTTTACCTCAATACAAGACGATAAAACAGGCATTATGCTGGACAGGACCAGAGATGATGATGAAGGTACAGGGAAGGGCAGGGTGGGAAGCATTATCGCCATTTCTCAGTCTGTCAAGCACTCGACAGTGTCCAGCTCCACCAATGTCCTCTCTGTCACAGGTGTTCTAGGCTCACACACCTGGTCAGACTTACTTTGGGACACCGGTGGGGACGTGGCTGCATGCTCAGGCCCCTTAGCGGGCTTTGGCACTGGCTCAGGGTCAGTGACGGGCATAAGCTCACGGTTTCTGCGGTGGGCTCTGGCTTGTAATCCATGAGTGGAGTGGGGGTGGTTGGCTGATGGTCTCTGGGCTTGGGCTTTGGGTCTGCAGTGGATGTACCAGATTTTATCAGTTCAGGGTAGGCACACTGCAGACACCAGACAACTGCTTCCCTCCATGTTCCCTCCTTCATATCATATAAGTCACAAGGGTAGTGAAAATTTGCCCCAGTCCAGTACATGGATTTCAACATGTCATCACCAAAGTTCGTAGGCAATCTGGCAAAAGCGAAGTGAATATTCAAACAATGGAAACTCAGCACGGGCGAGGGCAACAAACTGTTCGGCTTGAGTCGTATTACGCCGGTATTCTGTCACGTTTAAAGTCCAAAGATGATGATGATGATGATGGGCAGGTTAAGAGTTTCAAAATAGTAACAAGGTTTATTAACAAAAGCGAATAACTCGAGACAGAGTGCATAGCAAACACCAACAATACCGGACCAAGACAGAACGAAAATGAGGAACTTAGCCGCGTTTCCACCGAAATTACCCAGAACAATTTGTCCCAGGAACTTTTTTTCCCCACAGACCTGTTGCTTTCTGCATTTTCACCGTGGTTTAAAGTACCGTGAAGATTAGGCAAATTAGTCCTCTGACGTAGGACTGCACGGCACGCACTGCAACGGATTTTTTAAAATGGTGGTTGAAATGAAATGCTGCATGGAGTCAACCAATCAAAATGCAGTATGAACTCAACCAATCAGCATGTTCAGCGCTTAAGTCCCGCCCCCAAAAGTTCCTGAACTTTGAAAAAGTACTACCTCGCAAGCAGGGACTTTCTGAAGGGGGAAATGTTTACCCGGAGCTTCATTTAGACTCTGGTCCCTAGTTCTTGGGGAAAATTCCTGCGGTGGAAACACGGCTAATTATAACGAACTCCGCAATGATCAGCTGTGATAATTAAATGAATATCCATGTTAACAGTTAACAGACAGGAAAACTAGAACAAAGGAAACAGGAAACGCATGATGAACGAACTAAAAGCCCATGAAAGTGAAACTAACTGACCATAATCCTGACACGCTCTGGGTCCCTGATCACCCGTGTGAACGAGGAATAGTCCTGAAGACTGCAGATGAGAACAGAGCAATAAACTGCAATGTCTGTAACGTAAGACGCGATAGCCAGTGCAACAGGAAGGACAGCTGCTCGTCCTTGCAGTGGCAAACTGGGTGTAACCATATGTCCATAACCTTTTATATCTCAGTTGTTAAATCTTTTTATGTTCATTCATACAAATATTTACTAGGGGTGTAACGATACTCTCGTGTCACGATTCAATACATATCACGATACTGAACTCATAATACGATATTATTGCGATACTCCAAGACATATGGTAAAAGGTTGACAACATTTTTTTTACTGTTGATTAAAATGATAAATTTGGTATTGCATTGGGGTGGAAATGAACAGGCTTGGACTTGATGCTGGAAACCCAATGCACAGGACAATAGTGACAGCAGAGTAAAAATATTCATGATTCTGAAGCTGAAAATACAGAATTATTTTAGACAAATATGCTTGCTGACTAGATGTATTTAAAATAATGTAGGCCATTTTTATTGGTAACATTATCAGGACCCACAAATATTCCCCCATTGCATTATTATACATTATATTCAAAATTAAATATAGTAGTTTAATGTATTACTGACACTAAATCTCTGTAAACTAGATATATATATATTTTTTTGGGGTGAACTATAAAAAATACATATGACCACCGTCCACGATACAAGTTGTTGCAGTTTTGTATTGCGATATATTGTGACACCCCTAATATTTAGTGGAAAGTGGAAAGACTTTTTGTTGTTTTTTGCTTAGTATATTTCTAATAGCACACACCATAACTAAATGTCCTCTTCTCTTCTCATGCTGCTTCTGCGGTGCTAAAGCCCACCTTCCCCCTGCGGCCGGGCGGCGGCTCTCAACTGTTAGTGCCTGCCAGGCTTTCTTGCCTCTTTTTGTGGTTTGCACAAAGGGGGCCGCTGCCCTCTCGCAGGCTACGTTACAGTCTCTCACATGAGGCGGACACTCTGGTCCTGCCGCGCTTTATTTGCTGTGGCACTACAGATTACTTCCACAGTCTCTGTCTGCGCTGCACATCCAATTCAATTAGGGCCTATTAGACCTTCCCCCGCCTCACCGTTCAGCCCCCCCTCGCTGCGTCCGTTCATACGCCACATCTGAAGATAAAAATGCGTTACTCTAATATGCATGCAAATAACACTCAGACTCAGATATTGAGTAACTATTTTATCAATGCTTGTTTTCGGGATTTAAAGTTTTTAAGTGCATGTACATACTTCCATAATAATATTAGGTTTTAGCACTGCATTATTTCCACAAAGGATGTGATGTTGCCTTAGAATTTGGCCAATAAGAAAATGATCTTATGAAGTAATACAATGTTTCTGCCCTTTTTGAACAGACTTGACATCAGAGAGAACAACTGTGTTTCCTAAATAAGAATGTATTTCACTGAATTGTGAAACAGCATGTCATTATGTTCAGATATTGATGTATAGTTATCATATGTTCAGAAATTGGTTGTTGATTCTTGTGTGTGCATGTTATTTTAGTATCAGTGAAATTTTCACACTTTTTCCTAGTTTCCCTTCTTTTTTCCTCTGACTAAAGTACTTCAATTTTATATTTATTTATTTACTTGAAACTGTGATATGTTATTAGTCAAATTGCAGAAATAAAAATCATTATTTATATATATATATATATATATATATATATGAAATGTGAGCTTTTATTAGTCATAATGCATTTTAAAAATAAAATAAAGATATGTTATTTATTGCTGTTTTTATTAGTATTTTTAATTATTAATAATAGTTTTTATTAATATTTGAAGTTAGTTTTTATTCTTATATTTTTGTCTTTATTTTAATTTTACTTAAAGTTTTAGTATTTATTCAATTGTGTGTTTTTGTCATTTCTTGAAACAAGTCTATATATTTTTTATAAAAATTTTTTTATTTTAGTTTGAGTTATTACTACAGAGCCCCTAAAGGGACCTTTGAAAAAAAAAAAAAAAAAACAGACTTTCACGTGCTCTCGTATATATAAGTCTGTATATTTTTATTTTTGCAAAAGTCACTTTAGTATTTTCTGTATTTTTCAGTACATCTAGTTAAACTAAATAAAAATGAGAAATGTTGCTTCGAAAATTAGCCGAAATATTTTTTTAATATTTTTTTTTATTACAAGTAATGTTTTGTGGTGTTAGATTTAGTTAACTATAATGCAGCAAATAAAATATAGTAATCTATATAGTAATCTAATTGCACTGTTGAAGATGTAATTATTAACTTTTTTAGAGTTACAACACAGGTTATAAGTACTTTGCACGAATTATGTCAGGCAAGTAATGCACCGAAGTAAATTTTATTTGTTTTATTCACATGATGAAACAATTTTGGCTCTGGCCCATTGTGGGGGGTGGGGGGTGCACAGCATTCCCCAAACTCCGCCTAAGGATGCGCATCACTGCTCTCTGGCATGATTTTCGGACTCCATTGTGTGGCTTTCATTGTCCTCCCTCCCTCGAGCCCAAAACTCTGGCAATCTTTCCTCTAGTTCACTGCACGCCCCTCCGCCCGGCCTCTGCACACCTGGTCCTGGCAAATTAGTGCGAGCGAGAGGGGGCTACATCGGGTCTTTAAGCATTCCGACGGAGCAAAAAGTTAATGACGGGCGCTTCGGTGCAGTTGACAGCAAAAAAAAAAAAAAAAAAAAAGGTTTGTGGAACAGAAAATTGCTAGCAAAAGGAACAACATGGCATAAAAAGGAGAGTCTCTTTGAATGTACTATTTACTTAGTTTGACTTTCTTTTCATGCATTGCGATCTGGTATTAATTTATGCAGAATCATGTCTAAAACAAGATGTAGAATTAATGTCAGGCAAGCCAAATCAAACACTCGCTTTGGTTTTAGCCATTCTAAGACGAAATAATTGAAATTTGCACAACACTTTTCTCTACTTGTCCTTCTTTTTTCCCTCCGCTCATATGCCCGCCTTCTCTACAGGGTCTAATCTGGCCTGACAGCTTCCTCTCGTAATTGGTGCTAACACCCAGATGGACGGGGCTCTAATTTGTCGTTCCCAATAAAGAGAGGCGGCTGAGGGGGCGGCGGAGAGGGGGAAGCCTTGATTTGTTGGTTATAGATACAGAAGCCGTAAACACCCCAGGCCTCTGGCCCGACAGTTTGAGCAGGCTTTTGTTCACACGTTTGTTCAAAAGAAGCGCTTCTCTCGGCCTCCCCCTCCTTCTGCCGTTTGCCTTGATGCCTGTCTCTCTCTCTCACTCTCTCTCTCTCTCTCTCTCTCTCTCACTTACACACATATACAGTGTATTCTGTTTCTCTCGTTCTGTAGCTGGTTTAGTGGTGGCGTGTCTGTGCATCGCTGTGTGTGTGTGTGTGTGTGTGGATGGGTGGCCATGACCTGAACATTTTTCAGGGCAACTGCTTGACCTCTCTCTATTAATGAGGCCACAGGGAATGAGCTGCGGGTCAATGGTCAGGTAGAGAGAAGATACGAGGTGTTTCTCTGAACGCAGACGCATCGAGCTGTCGTCATGAACTATTCATTAAAATATGTTCTGTCGTTCATTCCATTTGTCTGTCGTTCTGTCTCTCTGTCTATCTATATATCTATCTATCGTTCTCTGTCATTCTGTCGTTCTATATGTCATTCTGTCTGTGTGTGTGTCTGTCTCTCTATCTCTGTTGTTCTATCGTTCCGTTCATCTGTGTCGTAACAAAACACGCACAACCATCTCTCGGGTTTACAGAGAATGGTCAGAAAACATTTACATTTACATTTAGTCATTTAGCAGACGCTTTTATCCAAAGCGACTTACAACTGAGGACTAAACCAAGCGAGTCATCGTGAAGAGGCAAAAGCAACGCAAGAAGTGCTCAAAATACAAAGTTCAGACATAGCTCGGAGTAGCATAAGCCAGGCAAGCGAGGATTTAAAGGAAAGGATTTTTTTTTTTTTTTTTTTATGTTAAGTGCTCCCGGAAGAGATGAGTTTTCAGTTGTCTTTTGAATGTTGTCAGGGATTCTGCATTCCGGATTGGGGTGGGGAGATCATTCCACCAGCATGGAACCGTGAATGAGAATGTTCTGGAGAGTGATTTTGTGCCCCGCTGTGATGGTACCACGAGCCGTCGCTCATTGACCGATCGTAGGAGGGAGCTGAACCTGTGGTCAATCTGTAAGCAAGCGTCAAAGCCTTGAACTTGATGCGAGCAGCGAGTGGTAGCCAGTGCAGAGAGATGAACAGAGGAGTGACGTTGGCCCTTTTGGGCTCGTTGAAGACCAGACGAGCTGCAGCATTCTGGATCATTTGTAGAGGTTTAGTTGCACATGATGGAAGTCCAGCCAGAAGAGCATTGCAGTAATCAAGCCTAGAAATGACCAGGGCCTGGACGAGAAGTTGTGTTGCATGCTCAGTTAGGAAAGGCCTGATCTTCCTGATGTTGTGCATTGCAAACCTGCATGATCGAGCTGTCTTTGTAATGTGGTCTGTGAAGGTCAGCTGATCATCAAAGATTACTCCAAGATTTCTGACCGACCTTGATGGGGTGATTGAGGATGAATCTAGCTGGATAGTGAGGTCGTGCTGTAGAGACGGATTGGCAGGGAGGATGAGAAGCTCAGTCTTTGCCAGGTTGAGCTGCAGGTGATGTTCCTTCATCCATGCCGAGATGTCCGCCAGACAGCTTGAGATCCGTACAGCTACTGTGGGATCATCTGGTTGAAATGAGAGGTAGAGCTGGGTGTCATCAGCATAGCAATGGTAAGAGAAACCATGTGCCTGTATGATAGGTCCCAGTGATGTGGTGTAAATGGAGAAGAGGAGCGGTCCGAGAACTGAACCCTGAGGAACGCCTGTGGTCAGTTGATGTGCTTTGGACACCTCACCTCTCCATGTGACCTTGAAGGACCTACCTGTGAGATAGGACTCAAACCAGTTGAGGGAGGTTCCAGTGATGCCCAGTGATGAGAGGGCGGACAAGAGGATCTGATGATTCACAGTGTCGAAGGCAGCAGACAGGTCCAGTAGAATGAGAACTGATGATTTGGAAGCAGCTTTTGCGATCCGCAGGGCTTCCGTGACTGACAGCAATGCAGTCTCAGTTGAATGTCCTTTCTTGAAGCCAGATTGGTTGACATCCAGCTGGTTGTTCAGAGACAGGAAGGATGATACTTGGTTAAAAGCAACTCGTTCAAGTGTTTTCGCAATGAATGGTAGGAGAGAGACAGGTCTGTAGTTCTCTAGAAGTGCTGTGTTTAATGTTGATTTTTTAAGCAGAGGAGTTACCCGAGCCTGCTTAAATGCTGTAGGGAAAATGCCAGTGTGGAGGGATGAGTTGATAATGTGTGTGAGAGCTGGTAGAAGTGTGGGAGAGATGGCTTGTAGAAGGTGTGAGGGGAAAAAGAGCAAAAATCCAGTGAGCAGCAGTTCTGCTGGTAAAAATGCCTTGTTGATGTCAGAGGTGAACGGCCAGACTGGTTTGATCTGATGGAAAGGCAACAGTATCTCAAATAAGCACTCGGTCTGCAGAAGAGCATCTCTGAACACACAACACTTGAAGCAGAAGAGCTACGGCAGCAGAACACACACCGGTGGCACTCCTGTCAGATAACAACAGAAACTGAGGATACAATTCACTCGGGATCACCAAAACTGGACAACAGAAGATTGTAAAAACGTTGCCTGGTCTAATGAGTCTCGATTTCTGCTGACATTCAGATGGTCGGGTCAGAATTTGGCGAAAACCACATGAAATCATGGATCCATCCTGTCTTGTATCATCAGTTCAGGCTGCCGGTGCTGTAATGGTGTGGAGGAGATTTTCTTGACACACTTTGAGCCTCTTAGTACCAGTTGATCATCATTTAAACACCACAGTCTACCTGAGTATTGTTGCTGACCATGTCCATCCCTTTATGACCACAGTGAACCCATCATCCGATCGCTACTTCCAGCAGGATAATGCGCGTCACCAAGCTCAAATCATCTCAAACTGGTTTCTTGTCTATGTCAATGAGTTCACTAAACTCAAATGGCCTCCAATCACCAGATCGCAGTCCAATAGAGCTCTTATAGGATGTACTGGAACGGGAGATTCACATCATGAATGTGCAGCCAACAAATCGGCAGCAACTGTGTCTGTTCTATAGCTCCAGTTCTATCGTTCATCTATCGTTCATCTATCGTTCATCTATCGTTCATCTATCGTTCATCTATCGTTCATCTATCTATCTATCTATCTATCTATCTATCTATCTATCTATCTATCTGTCTGTTTTTCTATTTATCTATCTGTCTGTCTGTCTGTCTGTCTGTCTGTCTGTCTGTCTGTCTGTCTGTCTGTCTGTCTGTCTGTCTGTCTGTCTGTCTGTCTGTCTGTCTGTCTGTCTGTCTATCTATCTATCTATCTATCTATCTATCTATCTATCTATCTATCTATCTATCTATCTGTCTGTCTGTCTGTCTGTCTGTCTGTCTGTCTGTCTGTCTGTCTGTCTGTCTGTCTGTCTGTCTGTCTGTCTGTCTGTCTGTCTGTCTGTCTGTCTGTCTGTCTGTCTGTCTGTCTGTCTGTCTGTCTGTCTGTCTGTCTGTCTGTCTGTCTGTCTGTCTGTCTGTCTGTCTGTCTGTCTGTCTGTCTGTCTGTCTGTCTGTCTGTCTGTCTGTCTGTCTGTCTGTCTGTCTGTCTGTCTGTCTGTCTGTCTGTCTGTCTGTCTGTCTGTCTGTCTGTCTGTCTGTCTGTCTGTCTGTCTGTCTGTCTGTCTGTCTGTCTGTCTGTCTGTCTGTCTGTCTGTCTGTCTGTCTGTCTGTCTGTCTGTCTGTCTGTCTGTCTGTCTGTCTGTCTGTCTGTCTGTCTGTCTGTCTGTCTGTCTGTCTGTCTGTCTGTCTGTCTGTCTGTCTGTCTGTCTGTCTGTCTGTCTGTCTGTCTGTCTGTCTGTCTGTCTGTCTGTCTGTCTGTCTGTCTGTCTGTCTGTCTGTCTGTCTGTCTGTCTGTCTGTCTGTCTGTCTGTCTGTCTGTTTGTTATTTTATTGCTCTATCGAGTTATCAAACCAACATTTAAAATTGGTCTTATTCTTTCTTATTTTAACTCTATTTCCTTGCGTTCAAATTTGAATTTCAATTCTGAATCATGTTTGCTTACCTCAATGTAAATTCAAGAACAGCCAATTAAAGGCATTCTCAACTCAGTTCTGAACGCAACCATGTTGCACCAGATTAAGTTTAGGAAACCAAGTGCATGATCAAACATGAACTTTCGTGCAAGCATGCTAGAAAGTTTAACTTAAATGGATGTTAGAAAGAAAAATTGACGAGTGTCAGATAGACTTGAATGCGTTCTTTCTGTAGTTAACTAACAGAAAACTCTGATCCGTTAGTGATTAGTTCATAGTACCACTGATCACAATGAACTGTTGAAATGCAGAGTTAGTAGAGTAATGGTAATGCCAAGATGGCAGTGTGAAATCACAGCCCAGGCAGGTAAAAAAGCTTTTGAAGTAATGTTGTGTAAGGGGAAACCGGTTCAGTGGTGCGTGACACTGCACTGTGCAAAAGAAGCTGAAAGAATACAAGGATGCATGATTTAATTGATTTTGAACAAATGTTAGAGGACACAAAGCAAATTCATGGTCTCTGTGGAGGAGTCTTGATCGCACAGACGGAGAAAAAGCGTCCTTGGCTTTTATAGTACGACTACAAGTGAAAATTGGGGTCATTGGGTCATAAAAATGGATGGATTTAGGTGAGGAATTGACTTGCTCTCAAAGAAAAAGTGACAATCAATGTTTTATTCATCACATTTTTGTTAACATTTGCAGAAAGCCATGCTAGAGCTTTTTTATACGAAAAATTAAAGAATTATTGCCGTATTGTGGACTAAATGGGAGAAACAGAATAGGCTTATAGAAAGTGCAGCATAAGAGATATGAAAGGTTCAAGACACTAATAACTGAGAGAGATATTTTCCAGGCTAAATATTATATGGATGATGTGCCAAAAATGTATGATTAATTCCATTTTAATTGGACCTCTCGAGTGCATTTTTACACGTACGTCAACTTTTGTGTTTCTTCTTATATTCCTAGTTTTTGGAGAAATATCTGAGACAAAGTTCACTGAACAGTTGCAAATAATAGGATTTCACGTATATATTTCAGTATCATTTTAGCGGTTGCTTCACACGGCTCAACAAAGCTTTTATTGTCCCTAGTTAAAGACTCATTAAAGTGCAGACTGCTTTGTTAAGGGCCACCAAAAAATTTGTCTCCATTGAGCCACCAATATCAGGAAACCGCTTTAGTTTCTATAGTCTTGCTGAACAAACAATGACGGCCCTGGTCTTTTCACCAGGTGCTCTTCGTATTAATGCCGTCATTCTCTCTTCAGCTCTCAGGAGATTTCGGTTGTTGAAAGAGCAGCTGTCTGTTCTCAAACCCCAACGTTTGTTTCTCGTTCCCGTTCTCTGTGAAAGGGCTTCAAGTTTGGAGAGGTGCTCATCTCACCGTGGACCAAACCTTTAAACTCAATCCAACCAGACATACATCTGTGTCTTAATGAGCCATTAAACAGAAGCAAACAAGTACACAATCCTCTGCATGGTCTGGTTGTTGATTGACATGTCAAATATTTGACATCTATGAAATGATTTAGAGGTAGAAATTTGAGTAAAGATTGAAGAGCTGCACGATTAATCGTAAACAGATTGCAGTCTCGACACCCATGCGATCTCATTCCTAAATGACAACCATTCGCCTGTCTATTAAAACTTTGACAATTCTTACAATAATTCAAATAAGCACAGAAGCACTGGGATGAAAAGTTAATATTTCAGACATAAACACTGTTGTGTACGGCAGCGAACAAAATACAGCAAATCACCTTTTGAAAGGACCATTATTGATTCTAGAGATTCGTTCAAAAACGCTGATTCATCGAGTAATGAACCAAGTCAAGTCTTTATTAGTGAGTCGTTGAATCATTCATTCAACGCAATAAAAAAAAATTATACTGTGGAAACTTTTCAGGTGATGGAAAAGGTTTGTTGCATTTCATGCGTTGGTTGGAACCGCCTGATGACGTATTTTGCAGACTGTCTGAGATGGTTGACACAAAATGTGTTTTTGCACTGCACTACGCTACTTTTCCAGTGGTTTTCTATGTAAACGCGCATTAGGCGGACGACGTGTTTGATCGTTGCGCTCTCGTCTTTTGCAGCTTCTCGTTTCGGCACTTAAAAGAACTTCAACTTTTTAAAACCACGTCTCAAGAGCTTGTGTTTTTTTTCCCCACTGACCTTCGTCTCGCATTTTTAATCTAAAAAAAACTGTGAATCTGCACTTCGTCACTTTTAAGGAGCCGTTCACACTGCAGTCAAAATCAGATTATTTGTGTGTCTGATTGGAATCTGATTATTGACTGTAAACATTGGCTACGTTCAGACATTTCAGTCCAAATCCGAATTTGTGCATATCCGATTGAAATCTGATCAGATTTAGCAAGGGAGAACGGCAAAAAAATTACATGAAATGCGATTTGTACAAATCCGTTTCGATCTATGTTCATATGTGGTTTGAAACAGTGGTGTAGTCTAGTTTTTTTTCTGTGATATTACTCTCCACCCCCCCCCCCCCCCCCCCCCCTCCCTCCCTAAAATTATGTTTTAATAGATTTGATTATTATTATTATTTTAAAAAGTAGGCTACATCTTACTATGCAATTTCTTTAATAATTCCTCCGAGTTACTTTCTTTCTCTCTACAAACTTTTATTATGGTGGGTTGTAAATTAAAGACATTTGAGCTTCTGTGTGTTTTAATAAACTATTATTATTATTATTATTAGGCCTACTTGAAGTACTCTACTGTGCAATAGTAATATATTTCTGTTATATTTTCTTCGTTATACAAAACTTTTATTTTGACAGGTTGTCATGAAGACTTTAAAGTTTGTGAGTGTATATGATACGAATGAATGACGATAGTTTTATCAAATGAAATGGTAAAATTCTTGTGAAATGACTCTCATAAAAGGTCTGCGATGAAGTTCAAATGTGTGCCTGTCCTCCTCATAGACGCTGAAAACACCATGAGTGTCACGCGCGCTTCAGTGTGTAGCTAGTAGAGCACACATTGAGCGCTCATTCACAGAAACACGCGTCGCAGAACATGCAGAGTTTATTTCTATAGCAGTCTTTTTGAGCTTTACACACTAGTACACTAGTTTACACACTAGTACATATCGAGATTTGATTCGTTGTACATCCCTACTTTTGATTTATTCTTTCAAAAATGGCCAAATTGCGTGACGTTCCGCTTTACAGTAGGCTAAGTTACATTTGTGACTGGATTCCGCGATTCGATCCGCTGCGCAAACACAGACGGCGGGGTGAATTTATGAATGAAAGTTCTGTCACAAAACGATGTTGTTACGAATACTCGCGCTTTTTAAAGTGGGTATACGGAGATCCTTGGCCTAGTGGGTATACGGCGTATACCTGCGTATCACGTAGACTACACCACTGGTTTGAAATCCTATTCAAATTACATTTCTGGAAATTAATTTCAGTCTGACCGCTCAGGAGTGCGTTTTCCGAAAGCATCGTTATCCAACGATGATCGCAATTTCCATTGAACTCTATTGGTAACGATAGAACTTGCGACCATAGTTGGCTAACGATGCTTTCGGGAAACGCACCCCAGATCGGATTGTGACTTTCTCAATCCATGTAAAACATAAACGTCAGACGTTGTTCTATAGGAAATATGCTGAAAGTCGCTGCAGAAACAAGGTTGTGTTGTTGCAAAGTGCCGGAGGAGCAGAAAATGGCAATATAACAGAGACATGTTTTAAAACATGCCATCGAAACCAATGCAGATATCCCAGAAAACGAAAGAGCAAGATTGACGCACAAATCGGATCTGAACCGTTGCAATACACATTGGCTACGTTCACACTGTCAGTCCAAATCCGATTTTTTTGTGTATCCAATTGGAATCTAATCTAAAATGATTCAGTGTAAACATTTTGTATCGCAACTGTTCAGATCCGATTTGTGTGTCCATGCCGTTGTTTTATTTTCCGGAATATCTGAGTTGGTTTTTTATGGCAATGTAGGTGTACGCCAAAATCGGCAACAACATGGAGGGGTTGTCATTTCTTATTGTAAATTAAACAAAATTTGCACTGAGAACCGCATGAGCCAACACGATCTCATGAAAGTGCGAATTTAATTTCTCGTGCTATTTATACGCCAAAAATGTTTTTTTGCGTGCATATGCTTTACGCACTGTAAACCCCTTGAGTAGGATTAGGGGTGGGGAGTGTGCGTATTACACGCCAAAAAGTGCGTATCATATGCATGCGAAAACTATTTTTGCCATATAAATGGCACGAGAAATTAAATTCGTGGTATAGATACGCACTTTCATGAGATCCGGCTGGACGAGCGGCTGTCGTCCCGCTGGTCCCAAAACACGTCTCCGTTATATTGTCATTTTCCTCCGGCACTTCGCAACAACATTTGACTTTCAGCATGTTTCCTATAACAACGCCCGACATCTTTATGTTTCATGTGGCGAGAGAAAGTCACGTAAAACCGCGTGAAATCTGATCAGAGCAGAATTCCTGAAATGAATTTCCAGAAATACGATTTGAATAGTATTTCAAACCACATAGGAACGTAGCTTGAAATGGATTTGTAAACGCATTTTTTATGTGATTTTTTGTTGTTGTTGCCGTTCACACTTGCTAAATCTGATCGAATTTCAATTTGGATATGCACAAAAAATGGATTTGGACTGACAGTCTGAACGAGGCTTAAAGGGATAGTTCACTTTGAAATAAAATTTTGATATGTTTTAGCTTACCTCAAGGGCATCCAAGATGTAGGCGTCTTTGTTTCCGCAGTAGTTTCAATTTTGATATTTTTAGGTCAAACCGCTCGTTTCGTGTCTTAGGCCATCAATGTGTACTTACATTTACGAGTCATTAAATCATGTTTAATTTGGACTTCTCTGTGCGTGCTCTTTGAGGTGGTGACCATAGACCTGCATTATATGACTGACAGACAAGAACGGTTTGGCCTAAAAATATCAAAATTGAAACTACTGCGGAAACAAAGACACCTACATCTTGGATGCCCTTGAGGTAAGCTAAAACATACCAAAAATTAATTTCAAAGTGAACTATCCCTTTAAGAAACCCAAACCTCTTCCGTGTACAATGACGTTGTGTTACCCTTTTCCCAATAATTTCCTCCGCTTTGAAGGGTAAAGCAAGTTCGGTTTCACCCTTGTTTCCTTGCAGACTGAGTGGTTGTTGCCGCATTTATTTCTGCTGTGTAATACACTGGAAGGGTAATCCATATTGAGTTATCGATATGATATAGTTTATCACCCAGCCCTTGTTATGCGATACAGTTTTATAAGGTTTCTGAGTGGTTTTTAGTACATCACTATAACTTCAATGGATATCGAATATTGTGGTCTCGAGAAATGGTTCACATTCCTCTTTGCTCATTGAGACCTTGCTTAGAAATGCTACAGCAAATCTTTTCCCATGCGACAAAAGCACACGATTTGAAACCATGTCCTGAAGTTTAACACTTAGGGTTAGGGGTTTATTCGAGGCATCGTCTGATCATTCTCTCCTTCATTTCACGCCTCTCTTTCTGTGGAATGCAGTATCGCTCTTTCATGGCGGGGTCAGGCGCTTGCGTGAAGTCTGTCAAAACAAGCAGCCTTCATCTTTTCTGAGCTGAAGAAATCGGCTCATGCTAGGGGGCTCTGCCGAGCCGGCCAGGACAGGGGTCTTCCTGTAATTAACCCTTAGCTCTCCCTCCTCTCTCGCTAATCCCGAACCTTCACAGCTGACCCCCCCCCCCCTCCACATGACCTTTGACCCCGCGCACCTCTCGATGGGTCACATGACTGGTGCAGGTGTGGAGAGGACCCCGGCCCCGTTGCCCCCCAATTAGCGACCCTAATTAGTGACGAAACCTCCTGCAGGGTCACTGAACAGGGTCTAGGGCGCGCAGACGGGTAGAGAAAGGGGGGCAGAGAGAGAGAGAGAGAGAGAGAGAGAGAGAGAGAGAGAGAGAAGAACCAGAAAGGAAAGGGAGGGTGGTACAGGGATGCGTGGTTAAAGGCGTGAAGGCCAAAACAGCTTTTACACTGAAAAGGAAAATATTGCAGTTGCTGATGGACAGTTGCTTTAATGGGACTCCCTCTTTTTTTTTTCGCCAAGGTGTCGTTTGAATTGTTGCCAATCTGTGCTATCGAGCGTGGATTCAAAAAGTTGTATGTTCTCTTTTATTTTTCTTTGAAACGCTCGAGATTTTGAAAGTCCAGTGGTATGATGCCATTTTCTAAAAGGCATTTATTGATTCTCCCCTCTCTAATGTCAGTTCAAACCTGTTTTTTAGTTGAAAGATTATCTTGTGAACGAATATGGCATGTTGGTTTTAATATGCAGAATCGAGAATGAGAACAGCGAGTTTTAGAGGAATCATTTCAGTTTGAAATAGTTTGTGTTGCTCACACAAAGCAGTAAAAATATATTTATAATATATTAATTAATGCAATGTATGATGTATGTTTTATCTGGTCAACTGTATGGCACCTTATGTACAGTAAAAAAATGTACTGTAAAATACTGTAAAAAACTTTTACTGTAACAATCTGTATTTGGAGTTTTTATTCAATAAAACAGAGGTATGCTTATAGGAAAGTACTGTGAAAATTGTTGTATAATTTTTATATTGTTATAATAAATGGAAAATTATTTATGTAACATTATTTTAACTTTTACAGCTATATTGGACAACAGTGACATGTATTCCCAGAAATGCCTGACACATCATATGACTGAATTTTATTTATTAATTTGTTCGTTTTATTTATTTTATATGGTATGTTGCTTAGATCATTTAAGTTTGTTGTCATTTGATGTGTTACTTTGTTGCTCTCATGTTTTGTGTTAGAGAAACACTGTACAATGTGAAACTTGCCTGTAAAATCATGTTTTTTTACAGTAAATATTTGGCATCCACAATACAATGTTCATCGGGGTGAAATTTAAGAACTTGTTAATTCTATATAAGGAGAAATGTCTGAAATTATTGCATAATACTTTAACGTTTATCAGGTTTTTTTCATTTTTTCTTTCCTATAGTGATAAAATGTTTACGAGCTGCTTAATTCATAAAATTTAACTAGAACTAAAAATGAATTAAAACAAATGAATTTAATTAAACCTAAATATTCCCATGACGTGACCCTGAACATGTTCTCAGCGCCTGACAGAACCCTTAGAGGTACACTCACTGGCCACTTTATTAGGTACACCTGTCCAACTGCTCGTTAACACTTAATTTCTAAGCAGCCAATCACATGGCGGCAACTCAGTGCATTTAGGCATGTAGACATGGTCAAGACAATCTCCTGCAGTTCAAACCGAGCATCAGTATGGGGAAGAAAGGTGATTTGAGTGACTTTGAACGTGGCATGATTGTTGGTGCCAGAAGGGCTGGTCTGAGTATTTCAGAAACTGCTAATCTACTGGGATTTTCACGCACAACCATCTCTAGGGTTTACAGAGAATGGTCCGAAAAAGAAAAAACATCCAGTGAGCGGCAGTTCTGTGGGCGGAAATGCCTTGTTGATGCCAGAGGTCAGAGGAGAATGGCCAGACTGGTTCGAGCTGATAGAAGGGCAACAGTGACTCAAATAACCACTCGTTACAACCGAGGTATGCAGCAAAGCATTTGTGAAGCCACAACACGCACAACCTTGAGGCGGATGGGCTACAACAGCAGAAGACTCCACCGGGTACCACTCATCTCCACTACAAATAGGAAAAAGAGGCTACAATTTGCAAGAGCTCACCAAAATTGAACAGTTGAAGACTGGAAAAATGTTGCCTGGTCTGATGAGTCTCGATTTCTGTTGAGACATTCAGATGTTAGAGTCAGAATTTGGCGTAAACAGAATGAGAACATGGAACCATCATGCCTTGTTACCACTGTGCAGGCTGGTGGTGGTGGTGTAATGGTGTGGGGGATGTTTTCCTGGCACACTTTAGGCCCCTTAGTGCCAATTGGGCATCGTTTAAATGCCACGGCCTACCTGAGCATTGTTTCTGACCATGTCCATCCCTTTATGGCCACCATGTACCCATCCTCTGATGGCTACTTCCACCATGTCACAAAGCTCTAATCATTTCAAATTGGTTTCTTGAACATGACAATGAGTTCACTGTACTAAAATGGCCTCCACAGTCACCAGATCTCAACCCAATAGAGCATCTTTGGGATGTGGTGGAACGGGAGATTCGCATCATGGATGTGCAGCCGACAAATCTGCGGCAACTGTGTGATGCCATCATGTCAATATGGACCAAACTCCCTGAGGAATGCTTCCAGCACCTTGTTGAATCTATGCCACGAAGAATTGAGGCAGTTCTGAAGGCAAAAGGGGGTCCAACCCGTTACTAGCATGGGGTACCTAATAAAGTGGCCGGTGAGTGTATATAACCATTTCTTCTAGGAGTTAATTTAACAGAAATGTTTTTAAATATCATTTAATGATCTTTTTTGTCTTTTTTTTTTGCAGCATTACTTTGAAATGTTGTCTGGAAAAGAGCAGCTTGAAGAAGACTTGAACAAAATAGTTTGGGGGTGAGTAAATAATGACCATCTGTATTTCTGGAAGAACGGTTCCTATAATAAGAATAACAATATATGTATTTTTAGTTAAATTGTTCAGAGTTTCAACCGTCCAATATATACAATACAATTTTGTTAACAAATTAGCGATTGCATTGCCATCACTCGAAGGGATCTTAATGCTTCATTTCTCAACTGGTGGGTTATGACCAGAAATGGACCATAGGTCTGTTTATTTAGGTGTACTTTAAACAGTTTTGGTCTGGTGCTGGGTCGCCACTTGATGTCCAATATAAAATCTGGGTCCTGGAACGAAACCAGTTGTGAACGACTGTCTTAAAGAACACTGTTGCTATGTATATATATATATATATATTTTTTTTTTTACGTACACCAAAACCAGCAGGCCACCCATCCAGTCCCCATTCCCTCCATCCATCCACTCCCGTGAAGAAAAGCCGCCAATCATTTTAATTGGCACCCTGGAGGTGATTGTCCAGGCGAGACTCTTCAAGGGAGAGCAGCGCAGGGAGGAGATGGAGGGGACTAAACATGTGGTTAAACATATTGTGTCCGCTTGTCCACCATTTCCTGAAAAACAACCGCGCCACCCCCTCATCTCGAGAAAAGAGAGAAGGGCTAGGGGAACAAGTTTATTCCTGATCAGCCTGAACTCATATAATAAATATCAAGAACAGTATGAATTTTGGCATAATGCTATGCTGTTATTAAAAAAAAGGAGCAACGTCTCATGTATTTAATATAACGTTTATATAACACCGTATGTATATACTGTGTATATAGAACTTTTTGGGCATAAATAATTGTGTGTGTGTATATAGTATAGATAGATATGAATCTTTAAGATTTATCAACGAGAGAGTCACAAGAAAGACACAAGTCTAGGCAAATTACATAGACATATATTTATATGCATATGAATAAAAACACATGTACATATTGTACAATATCTTGGCTTTTTAGCCAAACCAAACCATGAGAAAGGCTATTTTGCCACAGAACACAAACTTCCTTAAATAAGTGCAAATATTAATGAGACAAAGAATTGTAAAGCATTTATATATTTTTTTCCATTCCATTTTTTTTTTCTCTGTAAGATCACATAATACAACATGAAAATACTGTGCAAAGACTCGTATATGTACATACTGTTTAAGTGTTTTCTTTATTCGTGAGAAGCTGGTGCCATTATGTAATTTATTATTATTATCATCATCATTTGATGCGACACGGTCACACAAATGCTGTACTGCCAAAAAAGCGTATGGCTTTTACTTACACATAATCTGTGTGCCGGAACAAGAGCACCGATTCTTTAACAAGGGAAGGAAATGTGGAAGTGAGATCAAATAAAACATCTTTCCACTCAATCACAGCAAACTCAAACCACATTTTACAATCATATCTGTGGCAATGTTATTCATATATACTGTCTTTGCTTTTTCGCCATTCTGTGAAAACATATTTCAAGCATATGTTCCATAATTAAAGGGTTGAGTTTTTGTTTTTTAATATAATTGTACAGTGATGGTAAAGATGTTCGGTTCTCTCTTTAAAGCCGTTTACAAAGAATCTGCTGTCTGTGAGATGCTTCATTTAGTTGTTTCCCCTCAATAATAGTGTGGACAAAATGACTGACACGTGTTTAAGGAAACATTTTGAGAGATTTCAGCGAAAAACCAGAGTGAGAAAAGAAAATGTGTGATGTGTACGGGTGTGTTAAGGTCTTGTGCTAATGTCAGTGAACTGGTGTCTGTCTCAGCGGTGCAGGCTGAATGAATTATATATGATGCTTATAGAAAATAACCGTGTTAGACAACAACACTGCCGTGAGAATTTTCACACACAAGTTAAGATTCATTTGCAATCAAGCTGTATAAGAAGCTAAAATTAAAGCAATGGCAGAGCAATACACTAATGTGCAACATAACATCTGTTACAGCTTGATAGCAAAGACCATTCTGTCATCATTTACTCACCCTCATGTTGTGTCAAAACTGCATGACTTTCTTGCTCTTGGAGCATTTACTTTACCAGTTAAAATTTGGAATAATATTTTTTAAAAAGAAGTCTCTTATGCTCACCAGGGCAGCATTTATTTGATCGAAAGTACTGTAAAAACAGTGATATTGGTGCAATTTGAAATTACCGTTTACTATTTGAATATATTTTAACATGTAATTTATTCCTGCGATCAAAGCTGTATTTTCAGCATCATTACTCCAGTCTTCAGTGTCACATGATCCTTCAGAAATCATTCTAATATGCTGATTTGCTGCTCAGTAATTATTGTTTTTTTATTATTATTAATGTTTCCATGCAAGTATATTAAATGGGGACTGCACTTTCAAGCTTCAAAAAGCAACTTAAAAGTGTAAACTGCTGTATGACTGTCAGAGGTTTTGGAATATCAGTCATTACTTGTGCATTCTAAAATGTTTCTCATTTGTGTTCCATAGAAGATCCAACATTCCATGGAAGTCAATGCGGGTTAAGAATGACACAACGGTGAGTAAAAGACACACTTATTATTTTGGACTTAACTATTCCTTCAACGTCCAACCTATGATACTGTCAGAGGATAGTGATGAAAGTACAGTGTTTTAGCTGATATTCACAATAAAGGGTGTTCACTCTGACAGCCATTTCAAGGGTCAAAATGACCAGAAGTCATTCATTGTTAGTGCGAGTCAGAGATTTAGGGGTGACATGCTGTAAGTGGCACAACTGTTGAGCAACAATGTTAAATTGAAGGATATGAGTTGAGAGTCAATGTTTTTGCGTTCCCCGAGAAACTTTGGTTTTCCGAAAGAACGCAATAGCATTCAAATGTTTTTTTCCCCCACCCACCCACCCACCCACCCATCTTCCATATTTTTTCCATCACCATGTCCCTTTAGGGGCTCCGTAGATAGCCCCTAAAGGGTGATGGTAATAAATGAATGCTGATTAATTGTAGGTTCTAATTCTGCAGTCATATAAAGCACCAACCTGACCCAATGACTCTAAGAAGCATGCATAATAATTAACATAATTTCAAAGTCATAAATTGGGATGGAAAAATGTCTAAATTTCAGAACTATCGTAATCTTTAAAGCACGTACCAAACCAAAGTACTTATTTGTGAGTTTCTAATAGCTTTGAATCAGTTTCCAAACCTATAGTACTGCAATGGCCAGCAATAGTGCATGTAAACTGCGACTGGTGTCTGTATTATGTGCACATAGTGTGAAACTGATCCTATGCACGCTCAATTCATAAATAAACATTGTTTAAGATCTCCAGGGTAGGGTTGCACCAACCATTCATGAGCTCTTACTTAAATTGGAACGTAAAATCCACATAGAGGCTTAGTAACTACTAGCTAGTTTGTAACCAATTCGGTTGCACCATTTGTTCTTAAGGCCGGAAGTAGCTAGCAGTTCGTAAACTCTCTGTAAAGTAATGCGTAGTCGCATAACATGACGTTTACCGTCTCTGATCCAATAGCAGCCTTCATATACGTCAGCAGAAGTTTAAATGCTGTGAGTTTCAGTTTATCCTTCATTCGAACTTCTTTTGCCTCACGTAACTAACGGTAAAAATAAGTTTACATTACTATTTAATCATGAAAAATATTATAGGTAGACTATTTTATATGTACATAACATTGAGAAACTCTATTTGAAGGATCAATAAATTAAAACGGATACAAAAAACATAAGAAATGGCATTTATTTGTCATTTGACATGCACAACACGGACCGATTAGCCCCTGTATGTAGATTGTGTTTGTGTTGAAGAGCTGCTAACAAAGTACGTTTATTCACATAATGTAAAACAAGAGCTTATTGATGCAGTTCAGTCAGTCTGCTATTTTATTCCAACTGTTACTACAGGTTAGAGGCTTCTGTAAATATTTAGTTCATATGTAGAGTTACGCTTCATCTAAGTTTAATGGTGCAACTCAAAAATGTTTAGTAGTGCGCAACTTAGCGCCTCTTTACGTCAAAACTAGGCGACGTTGTAACTTGCACACACAGTTGGTGCAACCGGCCCCAGATGCTGAAAGACTCAAAGTGACTGGTGGTCTATTTTTGGAAGTCAATAATTAGCCCTTGGAAACAACAAGAGGAAGCATCTTAACTTGGGGCAATATAATGTTGAGCCAGTGGATTAGGCCATCGCTAACACTTTCAACTGAGAATTTCATGTGTTACGAAGAGGAAATATTTTAAAAGGGTGTGCATTGCGCATATGCATTGAATTTTAGATGCTATTATTAATTTTTCACACACTTAAATTGTATGCAATTAGTGTTGCATCATTGCGAAATGAATTATAATTCTGTCCATTGAACTCTCAATATTACCATCACCAAGGTCCAATATGAAGTAAATGCCACAAAATTTGTCAGTGCCTTGTTATTGTTATTCACTCAGATAATTCTCTCATTCTTATACTTTCATACAGACACACATTTATATCGACAAGAAGCTCCTCTAGTCTATTAATTTAGAGCAGCATAAAAAACGTACCACTGTTGATCAATGTCTTTTTTTCGTCCATTTTTTTTCTTCTTTTTTTTAACACCCATTTGGAAACAAACCTGCGAAATAATTTTGCCTTCGTTACAGTTACATTTACAGCGTTTTCCATCATTCACAAACAATGAAGGCCAGTTCACACTAAGAATGATAACTATAACGATAAACATATAGTTTAAAAAAGCATTATAAATATAAAAGAATAGCAGATTCCACACCACAACTATAGCAATATCGGCAAAGGAAAGCGATATTGTTGGAATCACTTGGAATCAAAATGATTTCTATCCAGCTGATGGATTACAAAAACATTGACAGCCAATCAGATTCCACCCTGCCTTACAAAGCTCGAGCATTTAAAGCGGCAGACGACAAAACTGTGACGCGTTTCTAATAAACAGAACGTAATCGTGCGCTCATGTGGACGCTAATATAGTTATCGCAATAGTTATCGCAATAGTTTTCGTTCTTGGTGTGAATGGGCCTTATAGGTCTGAGGCTTTCGTCACCACACATGTAATGCAAAAATGAAAAGAAACCTGTGGACGACAAAATTCACCGAACACAGCGATGCTTAATTACAGGCTTCATCCCAAACGCTCCTCCTTACCGAATGGAGTCCGACTGGCCTAAATTTGGTTGTAGGCACTAGCGCTAGAGAGGCCAGCGAGACGAGTATCCGAGTATGTCGTTCAATCTCTTTCTGTCAGTTTGCAAACTTCCGCTCCATCCGACCGGCTGTTCACGGCACAGATGAGACCCCTGAGACAGGTAGAGTGGGGGAAGGTACCAGAAGGTAGGCGAACGCTTTTAGGAAACCGTCTTCTTCCCACCTAACTCACCGTCCTTCCGCTCAATCCTCATGTAGGGCTCGAACGCTGAGGATCCGCACCCGTATCCCGATGGGAGTTCGTGATGGGTGCCGCCCAGGAGAGGCATGGTAAAGCAAAGGGAGGGTGGTGGCACTCCCAGACGAGGCGAAGGTGGAGTCCCACCTAAAGAAGACAGCGACAGTCCGAACGTCCCACCGTTGCCCGACCCGGGAGCCGTGGTGGTGCTGCTCACCCCCGAGGAGGTGGACACGGACGGGCTGGCCAGTAGAGAGCCATTGCCGGGGTGCGCGTGAGCCAGCAGAGGGTTTGGGGGAGACAGGAGGCGGCCCTGCTCCAGGAGACGTAGGATGTTGCACGTGGCGAGGGATTCGGAGGTGGACGACGAGCGCTTGTCCGTGTCCTTGGTCTGGTCCTTCTTCTGTTTGGTGCGGCGGTTTTGAAACCACACTTTCACCTGTGAAACAAGAGCGAAGTTTTTGAATATATCCACACTACTTTTCAGAGGAAGCAATTGGTTAGACACTGACGGTTTCAAATTCGTTAAGAATCACCAAGACTGCATTTATTTGATCAAAAATACAGTAAAAATAATAATATTGTGTGTTTTTTGCCGCTTAATATTTTTGTGGAAACCGTGATGCATTTCTTTTGTAACATTATAAATGTCTGCATAACTGTTTCCTCATTGATGATAACAATAATAAATGTTTCTTGAGTATCAAATCAGCATGTTAGAATGATTTCTTAAAGGGATAGTTCACCACAAAATGAAAAATCTGTCATTAATTACTCTCCCTCATGTCGTTCCAAACCCGTAAGACTTTCGCTCATCTTCGGAACACGATTGAAGATCTTTTTTGATGAAATCTGAGCGATTTCCATCCCTCAATTGACAGCTAATCAACTGAAACTTTGGCACTTCAAAAAGTTCATAAAGAGATTGTAAAACTAATCCATATGAATTTGAGCGGTTTAGTCCAAATTTTCTGAAGAGACTCGATCGTTTTATATGATGAACAGATTGTTTATTCACAAATAAACATTGATCATTGAACATAAACAGAAGCTCAACCGAACCTGCTTGATGCGCGAGAACAAACCTCATTGGTTCTTGCTGAAGCTCAAACGTGATGCGTAACACGAGAATGAACTTCATTGGCTCTTGCTGAAGCTCAAACGTGATGCGTAACACGAGAATGAACCTCATTGGTTCTTGCTGAAGCTCAAACGTGATGCGTAACACGAGAATGAACCTCATTGGTTCTTGCTGAAGTTCAAACATGATGCGTAACACGAGAATGAACCTCATTGGTTCTTGCTGAAGTTCAAACATGATGCGTAACACGAGAATGAACTTCATTGGTTCTTGCTGAAGCTCAAACGTGATGCGTAACACGAGAATGAACCTCATTAGTTCTTGCTGAAGCTCAAACGTGATGCGTAACACGAGAATGAACCTCATTGGTTCTTGCTGAAGCTCAAACGTGATGCGTAACACGAGAATGAACCTCATTGGTTCTTGCTGAAGCTCAAACGTGATGCGTAACACGAGAATGAACCTCATTGGTTCTTGCTGAAGCTCAAACGTGATGCGTATCACGAGAATGAACCTCATTGGTTCTTGCTGAAGCTCAAACGTGATGCGTATCACGAGAATGAACCTCATTGGTTCTTGCTGAAGCTCAAACGTGATGCGTAACACGAGAATGAACCTCATTGGTTTTTGCTGAAGCTCAAACGTGATGCGTAACACGAGAATGAACCTCATTGGTTCTCGCACGCCAAGTGAACATGCTTGAGCTTCCGTTTACCACAACTGATGTGTGAGTTGATAAATGTTTATATGTGAATAAAAGCCTATATGTGAAAAAAAGCCTAAATTCAATCGACATATTACATAAAGAGATCGTGTCTCCAGAAAATTTGGACTAAACCGCTCAATTCATATGGATTAGTTTTACAATCTCTTTATGAACTTTTTGAAGCATCAAAATGTAGTTGCGCTGCTGTCAATGGAGGGACAGAAAGCTCTCAGATTTCATCAAAAAGATCTTCATTTGTGTTCAGAAGATGAGCGAAAGTCTTATGGGTTTGGAACGACATGAGGGCGAGTAATTACTGACAGAATTTTCATTTTTGGGTGAACTATCCCTTTAAGAATAATTTGTCAAATGATCACTTTGAGAAATAACAACACAACTTTCATGCTTTGAGGTCCCATTTATGTCTGTAGCATGTATCGTACGAGTTTCATTCGTGGGTTCTGCGTTTGGAAAAACGTGCCTTCGCAAGCACCACTGATCAGGGATTGTCTATTCAGCAACATTGACCCTTGGGATGCCACAGCAAGGCTTCTCCTTATGGCCTTCTTCATAAGCCAAGATCAATGAAGCATGTTGAAAAGTGCACTGTACTCATGTTAAACCTCTGCTGACCTCAGGTTAAAAAGTGCACTGAACTCTGCATGTCCTTGTCCTGCATGTTTAATTGATACAGTGCTGCTTTAGTGCAGAGTGTGTTCTGGGGTCGATGATGGGTCGAGATCAAGCTCTACTCATAGAGAAAATCCGGCCTATGAAAAATGCATTTCCTCCTGACCGGGTTTTTACCTGTCACCTGCTGCTTTGACCCACCCTGGGGACCATAAAGTAGGACTATACATGCGCACAAACGCATCAACACATCGTGAGCTCTCAGAAATGCACATTCACACTCATTTTCTCACTCTTAGTGTTTAGAGCTCAAGAACATCGGATGATTGAGGTTCAGATCCCACTTCTATGAACCACGGCCATCGAGCAGAGCACTTAACACTTGTCTGCTCTATAAGACACTTGACGCTTTTCCCCGTGCTCAAAAAAAAAAGAAAAAAAAAGATTTTAGCTTTGCTACAAGTGCTTTAGATTCATGGACATACAGAACAATAGCCAGAGTGACGTGTGGAATACTTGCTTGAGGTAATATGAAACAATATTTTCTTCTGTGATATAGTTTGGAGCGAAATAGGATATTCAACGAGAAAACCCTGGATGGGACTTAATTGTATCCATTGGGATCCATTGATTGAACTTTAAAAAAGGTTTGAAACACCACCAACCCTTGGTTGAAACTTAAGAGGCCTTGAAAAGGAACATTATTTCATAGGTGGAAAAAAATTTATGAAAAAATTAGATTTTTTTTGTTTTGTAATTTAGTATAACATGCCCTATTGAATCTACAACCTAATTAATAAATGTTATTTCAAATATACAGTATATCCTGAAATAATTGTATTGTATTCTCAACAATATTAAGCAGCACTTCTGTTTTCAACACTGAAAATAAGAAATGTTTCTTGAGCAGTAAATCAGCATATTAGAATGATTTCTGAAGGATCATGTAAATTACATTTTGAAATATAAAATTATTTGATGCATAAAGGCAGCCTTGGTGCGCAAAAAAGAAATCTTTCAAAAACATTAAAAAAATCTTACCGACACCAAACTTTTGAGTGTGTGTGTGTATTTATACTGTATATATATATATATTATTTCAAGCATTCATGCACGTCACACTGTTTCAGTCCCTCTCGTTGGTATGAACTGCATTCATTAGGACGCTATAAGAACGTATGACCCCGGGTCCTGTATTGTTTACGTGTGTATGAGTGTCTGGTGTTGACCTCCATGATGACAGCAGCTCTTGTGCTCGCAAACACACTGGGTTTACAGGAACTGAAATTAATTTCCTGTGTAAGTCGCTAACAGCTGAATAAAACCCGGAGCAAACTGTTTCGCAAGCAGTAATACAGCTGAGGCCTGTAACACTGAGATCATGGACTCAGTGTGGCCATTAGTGTGAGGATAATGAGATTGTGTAGTGATCCCTTAGAGCTTACGCCAGCTTGCTGATGCTATAGGCCCTATTTTAACAATGTAAGCACATGGTCTAAAGCGCATGGCGCAAGTGCACAAAGACGAGTCCGAATCCACTTTTGCCAGTTTAACGACGGGAAAAATGGTCGGCGCTCCCGGCGCATGGTCTAAAAGGGTTGTCCCTATTCTCTTAATGAGTAATGGGTGTGTTTTGGGCGTAACGTGCAAAAAAACAATCAGAATTTCCCTTTCACGTTCCCTTTAAAAGCCAGTTGCGCTCTCACAATGGCGGATTCGCTATTTACATGACGAAAATCGCTCGCATAAAGACTGAACGCGTCTCCAGAGAGGACACGGATCGGCTCGTGCGCGAGGTTAAAGCGAGCGAGGAGATCATCTACGGGACAAGCCGGATTCCAGTTGCTCAATGGCGCAGTTTATTTCAGTTGCCTCAAAATAGCAACGCGCCAACAATGCGCCTGAACACACCTCGTTTTCAGACCAGCAGCCCATGTGCGCACACATGCATTTGCTATTTAAACAACGTGGCGCAGGACGTGAAAATGATAACAATGTGTGATAGTGATGGTGACGTCGAATTCCTGGGACCGTGCTGTAGTTCGTTTATAGCCTACCTTTAGCTTTTTACCTCTGGCGACTGCATTTGGGTAGCCTGACTGCGTCAGACTTGGGTTAGCTCTATTTCAGTTCGCTGCTGTACTCAGAGACATCGACATGTCTTTCAGTTTTCCTCCGGCCTGAAAACAGCCGGCCAATCAACGAACAGAGGGCGGGCTGAGAGCCGTGACGTAGACGCTAAGCGCCGAGTTTAAGATTGTATTTTAGGTTAGGGAAATCGAAAACAACCGCGGATATGGAGACACGGGATGCAATTCGCTCCGTTGTGGAGAATATTCCCGGCATTTGCAAACTGAAGCCCGAACAAGAAGAGTGTTTGTTAAACATTTTGAATGGAGGTGATGTCGTGGCCCTACTCCCGACAGGTTTTGGGAAAAGTTGAATTTATCAACTATTACCGATCGTCAGCGAGAAACTGAGCAGGCCAATGGCCGGCAAGGCGATAGTTGTGATTGTGTTCCCCTTGGTTGCACTCATGGAGGATCAGGTTAAGGAGGCAGCAAAACTCGGTCAGCCATGTTCACTGATTTTATACTTCAGACAAGCGCTACCGGAAGCCAGTGATTATAGTTTATAAAGTTACAAATATAGATATTTTTCTTAGAAAAACGCATCGCTTCTCTTTAAAAGGCCTTTATCAACCCACTGGAGTTACTTTTATGATGGATAGATGTGCTTTTTGGAGCTTCAAAAACTCAATTCGCCCCCATTATAAAGCTAGGAAGAGCCAATATATATTTTTTAAATAACTCCGATTGTGTTTGGATGAAAGATGAAAGTCTTATATACCTATGGCTTGAGGGTGAGTAAATTATGGGATAATTTTAGGATAATTAAAATTTTTGGGTGAACTAACACTGTAACACATCAATGTATTTGAGATTATGCAAATTATGTATTTACATGCTCACTT
>NW_026606906.1:405000-407500 GCF_029890125.1 Rhinichthys klamathensis goyatoka | reverse complement strand
CTGTACTTTGTTATATTCATATATTTATATTATTCTATATTTTAATTATTTTAAATTATTTCATGTACATTTAAAACGCTGCACTTTGTTTTAAATGTACATGAAATAATATAACAATATTAATATATGAATATAACAAAGTGCAGTGTTTTAAATGTACATGAAATAATTTAAAATAATTAAAATAAAAAACAATATTAATATATTAATATAACACTGTACTTTGTTATATTAATATATTAATATTATTTTATATTTTAATTATTAAAATTATTTTATGTACATTTAAAACACTGCACTTTGTTATATTCATATATTACATTATTTCATGTACATTTAAAACACTGTACTTTGTTATAGTAATATATTTATATTATTTTATATTTTAATTATTTAAAATTATTTTATGTACATTTAAAACACTGCACTTTGTTATATTAATATATTTATATTATTTTATATTTTAATTATTTTAAATTATTTTATGTACATTTAAAACACTGCACTTTGTTATATTCATATATTTATATTACATTATTTCATGTACATTTAAAACACTGTACTTTGTTATAGTAATATATTTATATTATTTAATATTTTAATTATTTAAAATTATTTTATGTACATTTAAAACACTGTACTTTGTTATATTAATATGTTAATATTGTTATATTATTTTATATTATTTCATGTACATGTAAAACACTGTATTTTGTTATAGTAATATATTTATATAATTTTATATTTTAATTATTTTATGTACATTTAAAACACTGTACTTTGTTATATTCATATATTTATATTATTTTATATTTTATTTTAAATTATTTCATGTACATTTAAAACACTACTTTGTTATATTAATATATTTATATTGTTACATTAATTAAGAAAAAATAAACATTCAACACTGATGTGATTTCTAATACAGCCACTGACCATCGTTCTCTATTCTGGCTTTCATAATCCATCTCTCTCAATTTTTTTCTTCTTTTGGAAAATCATAGAAGTGCATATATATATATTGCTGTTGGAGCAAATAAATGCAGAAAACATGGTTTCATATTTTTTATTATTTATAAAAAAATATATATATATTTTTTTCTAAACCTGATAGTATGCTAGAAGGTTGTGCAAAATTGGCTTCCTTTTAATAGAGTGTGAATTAAATCCTAAATGAACACCCATTTGTACCTTATTTAATTTTTACATTTTATATATATATATATATATATATATAATGATATATATATATATATATATAATGATATATATATAAACTTAATGCAAATGATTGATTCGATATATCAAGCACCACTAATATTCACTAGTGTCAGTGTTCAGACCCGAGTCTCGTAAAGCAGTTAAATGAGTTTTCTGTTCTGTCTGATCCTATCAGATAATTGTATTACAATCTGGCCAGCGAATGACAAACCAAAGACTTACAAGCAAACACCGCCGGCCCTCGATCTCAGCAAGTTTCCCGCTCATCTGAGGTGTAATGTAAAGGCCTGGCCAGTGTGTGCTGGTTACACGTTACACACGTTCACATGGAGCGAATGCTGAAGGCCTGAAGCTCACCTAACACTGCACTAACTCTGTCCCCTTTACACTTTCAGATGGCCTGAACTGGTGTCTTTCTTGCTCTTCTAGACCCCTTCTCTTCTCTTCTCTTCTCTTCTCTTCTCTTCTCTTCTCTTCTCTTCTCTTCTCTTCTCTTCTCTTCTCTTCTCTTCTCTTCTCTTCTCTTCTCTTCTCTTCTCTTCTCTTCTCTTCTCTTCTCTCACGCCAGACGTTACGTGACTTTACATGCTGTCTGAGTGTAGAAGAGAACAATGCACAACAAAAGCATTCGTAGAGTCACCAGCTCAGCAAGACACCAGCTCTATCTATCCATCTATCCATCCATCCATCTATCCATCGTTTATATGTCCATCCATCCATCCATCCATCCATCCATCCATCCATCCATCCATCCATCCATCCATCCATCCATCCATCCATCCATCCATCCATCCATCCATCCATCCATCCATCCATCCATCCATCCATCCATCCATCCATCCATCCATCCATCCATCCATCCATCCATCCATCCATCCATCCATCCATCCATCCATCCATCCATCCATCCATCCATCTGTCTCTTCTTCTAATGCACACGCTTCAATCACTCAAACTTCTCCATTTGTTTGTCTCTTACACAAACTTTCATCCATTAAATCCATAGCTTTCTCATGGATGAACTGAAAGCAACAATAGACTGGCTTCAGTGTGTTACGCAAGCCAAGGGATCTTGGGGAAAAAAGACCAGACACATTTAAGTGCTTCATATTCAGACAATGAAAGCGTTCAGTTCATGAATGTTCATCTATACGTTCTTACAGGTATTTGTTAATAGTATCAAACACAGTGCATTAAATAGATTCTCTGACTTGGATACACAATCAAGGTAAATACAAAACACAAAGTTGGCACATTAGATTGGCTATTCTTCACC